>NC_141990.1:72096748-72252026 GCF_049901715.1 Pseudonaja textilis
CTGCTACCGGTTCTCCAGAACTGGTTAGAGCCTGCTGAATACTACCTCTGCCCAATCTATTGTTCAGAGTTCATTCTTGGTAATTAAAAGTATATGGGTAATGTTCAGGATTCTGCAGTGAATGCTTCTATCAAATATGACTGAGTACTAAATTAGGGTTGGCTGGACTCATAAATAGCAGGGCTTTATTAGAAGTGGCATCTTAACTTAAGATTTCATCCTTAAAAAGAAAAAGGTGACTCTTCTCACTTTAGGACAAAACTATTTTTACCTACCCACATATGAAAATTGACCCACTCTGAATCTTTCTTGCTTCCTCTCCTTATGTTTTACTTTGGAACAATGCTGTTTGGATTTTTTAAAATTATTAAAAGAGTTGTTCTTCTGGTTCTTGATGCATGGAATTTTACTGATGTTTATTATGTTTAGGGGTCATAAACTTTTCTGAGGTTTACAAATCTTCTTGGCATACTACGATTAAAAATTTTTTTAACTTGAGTTAGTAATCCCTGATTCTCAAAATTACAATGTCAGATAGGATATTTTTTAACAAACATTTTATATTTAGTTCATATTTTAATACAGAAGGAAATCACGTTCTACCTGGCAGCTGTTTGGGTTGCACTAGGTCTGGCTGCTGCAAGGAATTTCCAGCATATACAAACCATTCCTTGACTACAGGATAAGCTCCACTGGCATCTAAAGAATAGAAAATTGGCTTAATGAGTTTAGATGAGAACAGATATTGTATGATTTGTAAATATAAGGGTATGATGATTTAGGCTCATTCTCATATCTTAATGAGGATTAAACCTCAATGGATCTTACATACAAATTTCCTCAGAATTGTACATTTAGAGCAGGGATTCCCAAAACTTTTGCCATCACACCTCTCTTTATTATAATCTTAATGCATATGCTTCCCCTAAAAATCCAAACACCCAAATGAAGAAAAATAAACTATAAAAATGCATTGAAACTTTGGAAAAGATTTATTGTAACAATATAACTAAAAGATTCTTCATACCCCGAGCTCCATCTGCACCTACCCAAGGGAGGTAAACAGCATTCCATATTTTAAGAGCCGGTATTGTACAGAACAATGCCGGCTGCTTGCAATTTGGCAGTTCAAATCCCACCAGGCTTAAGGATGACTCAGCCTTCCACCCTTCCAAGGTCAGTAAAATGAGGACCCAGATTGTTGGGGGGCAATATGCTGACTCTGTAAACCGCTTAGAAAGGGTTGTAAAGCACTGTAAAGTGGTATATAAGTCTAAGTGCTATTGCTCTTTGATTGTTCTGCAATTTTCAATACCACTGAATATGGCATCTCTCTTGATCACCTAAGAGGCTCAGGAATAGGGTGCATTGCTTTGCAGGTTTCAGGTCCCATCTGCCAAGTTACTTTCAGATAGTGTCCCTTGCAAACAGATATTCATGAAAACAGGAAAAACCTGCACAGTGTCTATTTGAATTGAGCATGTCAAGAATTTTTGGGTTACCCCACATCAAAATTGTGCAAAATTACCATCGTTTTTGAGCTATCGTGATCCAAATGGACAGAAAAAAAGATTCAGTGTGCTGCATGCTGTCCTTGGTATACAATGGTCACCCTAGCCCTACACCAGGAACAAAGGAACTGTGAAATTGTCCTTGAAAAAAGGCCCATGTGCATTGGAAGGATGCAATCAAATCTTCACATGGATGCTATTAGCTGCTGAGATCTACAGCTTGCATTAAAGTTATGATTATTCACGCAGGCAGCATGCACACAGGAAACCAGAAGAGCAGCTCCCAGTGCGTGCATGTGCACCGACCACCTGGTCTTTCAGCTTCTAACGCACATGCACACGCGAAGACCAGGTGGCAGCCAGTTTCTAGTATGCATGTGTGCATGAAGACCAGCTGGCCGGCACGTGTATGCGCGTTAGAAACTGGCCAGCCAGCTGGTTTTTGTGTGCGCCTGTGTGTTAGAAGCTGGAAGACCAGGTGGCCAGTGCACATGCACACACTGGGGGCTGCTCTTCCGGTTTCTGGTGTTCCCACAAGCGAAGACCAGTTGGCTGGAAGAGCAACAAGCGATGGCTGGCGTGCCTGGGAGAGATGGCTCTATGACCCACTTCTGGCACGCGTGCCATAGGTTTTGCCATCACAGGTATAGGGTCTCCTGCTTGAGCAGGAGGTTGGGCTAAGACCTCCAAGGCCCCTTCCAGCTCTATTCTAGTCTAAATTATGAAACGTTTGGTACGATTACAGAGTTGATGATTGCTTAATGAGTGCGGTGAGAATGGCATATGATGAAATTAGAGTACGCAGGAGAATAATTAGTGAATGGTAATACTCAGTAGGAAGTAAGATAAGGATGTATGCAGGGGTGGGCTTCAAAAATGTCAGCAATGGGTTCTCTGCCCTGTTGCTGGGTGGGCGTGGCCATGGTGAGGTGACCTACTGGAACTTCTGGGAGGCCATTTTTTTCATCCTCTCCAGGCTCCGGAGGCTTTCCTCGAGACTCTGGGAGGGCAAAAACTCCCCCCACAGACTACGGAGGCCCTCCAGAGGCCAGAAACGGGCTCATTTCCAGGAGGCCCATTTCCCCCCCTCGGAGCCTCTGCATGGGCCCTGCAGTTACCTCACATCCAAAACGGGTCACATGGAGACTCCCGGGAGGGGCAGGGCGGGATGGGTGGAACTAACCAGGGGTGGGATTTGGTGGTTCGACGAACCAGCCCTAACGTTAGCAATGGGTCTGCCCGAACCCGGGCGAACCCTTAGCAGTCCACACCTATGTATGGTATTCCCTTGGCTTCTTAATGCATTTATGAATACAGTACCTTCACGAAGAATTATTTGTTACATTGGAGGTGTTTGGCTGGGGACATGAAAGTACAAGTACTTTTGTAGCAGATGATACCATGTTAGCTGACAAATTGAGTAATTTGCATGAATGTTAGATAGCTTATATAATGCAAAGAGAGGTCTTTATTTGAAAATTATTCTATCAAAGATCAAGGTAACTGTATGTTCTGACCCAAACCCTTTTCCAATAAAATAAACACAAACGAAAGGAACAGAAACCTTTTAATGATTCATATGAATCACCAGTTAAAAGGCTGCTGCACTAATTAACTTTGATGAGCACAAGCCTCGCCAAAACTGCACAAGGCTGGCAAGAATAACAGATAAGAAATATTTTAAAACACAAGAGTCTTCAAATATAAACTTAAGATACTGCAATGTCCATGAGGCTGGAGTTTTAAAACATTTTTGTTTCCTACAAAGAACATTCGATTCACAGCTGGCTTTTATCTTCTTGAAGGAGGGACCATTACCTTGAAGCCTTAACCCTGAGTTGCCCATGCTGCTGCAGCTGCTCTTTCCTGCGAGCAGACCTGAGCACACACACACTTGGCACAGGCTCCTCGGGAATCTCCTCATCGCTGCTGCCAGCCACCACAATCTCTGAAGGCAGCAGTCCACTCCCTAATGGTCCCGGCCCCTCATCTGATTCCTCGCTTTCCTCAGCCGTCCACACCTGCTGCTAGCTAACCACAACACTGTATTCCATATATCTGGAATAAAAAATGTATGCTTCCAAAAACTAAAAAGTCATACATAATGTTTCTGTTTCATCCCAGGTTTTGTGCTAATACCCAGAGGTGATATTCAGCAGATTCTGACCAGTTCTGGAGAACCAGTAGCAGAAATTTTGAGTAGTTCAGAGAACCAGCAAATACCACCTCTGATTGGCCCTGCTCCATCTATTCTCTAACTCCCGAGTCCCAGCTGATTGGCTGGGTCTTCTTTTGTTGCCCTGCACAGGAGAACGGAGCTGGAAAGCAGGTTAGTGGGGTGCAGAGGAAATAGGGATTTTGTAGTAACCTTCCCCTGGAATGGGATGGGAATGGAGATTTTACAGTATCCTTCCCCTGCCACGCCCGCCAAGCCAAGCCATGCCCATCAAACCATGCCATGCCCGCCAAGCCATGCCTACAGAACCGGTAGTAAAAATGTTTTAATCCCACCACTGCTAATACCGGTGTGACTACGCAATCTATTTGCAGAATTGCTTCACCTTAAGTTGTACTATCTTTTTCCTGTCAAATTTCTACTAAAATTCATTTTCCTTCATTATTATTCTAAACATATTTTTTGAAAATAAACATTTAAAAGAATCTGCTATACTAGGCTACACTGTTTTGCTCTGCTTGCTGATTATTAACATCTTTCATAAGTATTTGATGATGGGGTTTTACAAAATCTCCTTAAAAGGTTCAAAAATGCCCCAGCCTTCAAGTGCACACAACTCCCTTTAAATTATTTCCAATGGTCTTCTAATTAATTACATGTGCCTTGCCGATAGTATTAAGGGCTAATCTGTATATCTATGCGAGCCTTGCATTTAGAAACTGCACATATCGCTTTTTCAAAGCTTGTGCATAAGGATATAACCCAATTCATTACTCCCAGCTTTGAGGATTCAACAGTAAATTTCTATTGCACCCTTTACCTTTTGCAGACTCCAGCAGGATGGAATAGATGTGCTGGCGAGCAGGGCAATAGATAAGCGCCTGTCCAGGAAGGGATGTATCATATTCATCTTCCAACGTGTTGCTGCATTCAACTTCTGCATGGCTTAGGATATTGTATATCATATGATTTTCAGCTCGTATGTGTTGTTCTTTAGCTATCTGTCATAAGCAAAATAAAAAAAAAATGCTTTTGCTGTTGTCATTCTATGCTTAATGGGTTTTGTTTTTGTTTTTACCTTCAGAACACACCTTTAATTCTTCTTCCAGTTTATGAATGCCACAGAGACCCTAGAAATGATGTTGGTGACACCTGGAAGGAATAAAATTTTCAGCCCTTTTGTTATGGGAGATTAAAATAAACTAGATGGACTAAACCTAGCATTGATTTTCTGTAGTTATGTTACTGTTTGTTTCACTGATGTTTGCCTCTCTCCCTCCCTCCCCTTATGCCATCTTCAAAACCACTGAACTGTTCCACAAAGGCCACAAAAATTAACCTAAGGGACATAGATGGACTATGAGTAGTCCAACTTTGTTGTGTATCATGGGGAGACTAATGAGGATTTAGTGTAAAAGGAGAACAGACTATCCTGTACTCCCTCCAAAGAAAACAACATAGAGAAGTACTAATATTTAATACGGTAGATAAAATATCCATCTATGTAGCCAAAGTACCAGCTCTTTGTAATTGCCTGAATTCGGGTAACCCAGGTAAGGAATTACCTGAAAGATTTCTTGATCTAAACAAATAGGGAAATCTTTCTTCTGCTCTTCTGCTAACTGTAATGTAGACCTGAAGTCACAAGGAAGCCACGGAGAATGCTGTTCAGGTAGCAGATAAGATTCTATTCCTTTGCGCAATATTAATTTGTCTGATCCCAAAGGCAGCATTTTTTCCAGATCCATCAAACTTTCACAAACACGTGGAATAGTTGAAATATAATTTGCCACAGCAATAATAGCATCTGCTTTCTTGTCACAGCTTTGCCTTTTTGCCCGATATGAAGATAAACATTGATTCCTAAAACCTTCCATTGCTCTTTCTGGGACAATGTCTGTGCCAAGGAGGCAAGCAAAAAGAGGAAGGTCTGGGACACTGAGACCAAGCCAATGGCAGAGATTTTGTCTTGAGTACATTACTGTTTCCAGTGAATCCAAGTGTAGCTTACCAATGGAAAAATAAGGAACAGTATCGTAAATCAGGTAATCTGTGTCTTCTCCAAGAATCCCCATGCAATTGTTCTTTTGTGCGTAAGTTGCTATTTCATAGTCTGCTTCTTGCAGTGAACATATCGTCTCCTGGCCAAGAGTTTTCAAGGCAAAACGTGTGAATGTGGCCAGCCCAGATGGTATAAAGAACATTCCTCTTCCAGGTTGCTGTTTATTCGCTTTGATGAACTCAAAGATCTTAGCTATTTCTTTGTTATTTCTCAATCTTCGTTTGACCCATTCGTTTCGCTTTTTTTGCTCCACAAGGCCATCAAAACAGAATACTAGTTTGATACCGGCAGTTGTAAAGCGATTTATGAAACTGTCCAAATAAGAACGATATTCACGCCATTGGCCCCCACAGACCCAAGATTCTGGTGTATACCAGTGTCGAAGACAAGACATAGCATCTACCACAAGGACAGGAACAGATCCAGGATAAGTCCTACAATGATTTTCAGCCACATCTTTCAGATTCATCACTAGGCATCCATCCGGACAGGCAGTGACCATAAACGTATACAAGCCTTTAACACCCATACTTGTACTACATAGAAAAGCTCAATTTCTTCTCCCAGCTAAAAAAGAGAAAGAAGAGAATAGTTGTCATAATGCAATTTCAATCCATTTCAATTTCATCCTAAGGAGAGATAAGATGATAGGATTTTGAAGAAGTATTCTATTAAGCTGATCTCAGCATTATTGTTCACGCTTTAAAATACAACTGACTTTCATAAATCTTCAGATAGTATTTTTATTCATGGTACCACCTAACATCAGAGTCTTCACACTTTGAGAAATATGTTTAATTTGGGAAACAATATACTATTTTTGAGAAATGTTGAGGAATGCTTTCAGGGGTATGATAATGTCAAAGTAAATGTGGACTTTGAAAATAATGTTAGATATGTCCTATAAGCCAAAATAGTCTTCTAAAATGGCTGTCACCCCAAGAAGCCTTTTCTAGAAAGGTAATGATAATTAAACAAAATTGGTTAACCTAGGCTGAATTGCTAAATTTTGTAAAGAAGAATTTAACTTAAAAATAAGAGGAAAATTATAATTTGAAAACAATAAAACTAAATTTGAAGGAGAGCTCCACACAGATGATGATCATATTATTGTTAGTATGTATAAATTTATTGAAAATGGTTCAGAAGATAAATTAAAGATTGCATGATACAATGGGCAAAAAGATTTAAGATATAATATACAGTTGGATCAATGGAACAGCATGTGCAACAATGGGTTGAAATTTAGACTGAACTATAATCTTACAGATAATTTTTATAAAATGGTGTATTATTGGTACCGGATAAATTGTCAAGAATGCATAAAGGAATTTCAAATATTTATTGGAAATGTAATCAAACTGAGAGAACAGTTTTTCACCTTTAGTGGATATGTAACAAAGCTAGAAAATAACAAGATCAAGTATTTATTTTGATGTAGGAGATTTTAAAAGAGAATTGGATCTTGCTGGCAATTTGCCATTTGTACAAATATAAATATAATGCATTATTGATAGAAGGCAATTTAAATTTAAAATTAAAAAATATATTTAAGACTTTTTTTTAAACCAAAAGCAAGCCTTATAATTCTGGTTCTTGGTCAGAAAAAAAATCTTCTGTTTTTTATGCTACAGAAAATAAAGTTTCTTCATTTCTAATACAGAGAGAGTAGAGATTAGCAGCACTTAATTAGTGCCACATCATTCTTTCACGCTGCTGATTTTGCACATTTTCGTTACTGTACAAACTACCTTGGAAGTGTTATATTCAGTATTTACTATTCATGAAAGTGACTGCGGATTTTTAACTTGCAACTTTAAAAGATGCCTCTAGGTTTTCTTTAATCATTTCTACCCCTTATGTGCTATTATCACATTCCTTTTTGCTATAGTGTTGTCTCAATCAGTCTAGAAATAATATGAAGCTATTGATGGTTGCTTTCTATTGTAGTCTTGGGAACACAATCTTCTTTTCTTTAACCTGAGAACTATTTATGAACCTAGTCTGTGCCACAATAATCTTCATTTATAGCTGATTCTTTATATGCAAAGGTAAAAATACCAGACTAATGAATTTTTTTTAAAATCTATTCAAGATAGACAATCAGATATAATTCTAAGTGATAATCAGGATTTTACCATGAGATAATGGGTTGGCTATCAACCTGGTTTTCTTTAAAACAGGGGTGAGCCAATTCATGAAAGTAATGGGGATCACTGCTTAAGCCTTTACGGTAGCATGACTATTAACCAAGAAACAAAGGGTGTAAAGGTGCAAAAGAAAGGGGGATTGAACACAAGGAATTTAACCCGTTAATTAATTAATGCACAAAGTATGGATAACAAGCTAGCTGAAAGTCCTGAAGCACAAATATGATATAAGGGGAATTACTAGAACAGGGTAAGATAAATTCTGTCAGTGGAATATTGGGCTTGAGCAACAGCAATATAGCTGCTGATGTAGTGCAGTCCATCAGCAATGAACTTACTTGTTAGAGTACATGGCTGATCGTAGCATTAATGTTAAAATTACCTGGGCTTAGATAAAAGGCAAGCCAACAAAGAAATACAGTATATTGGTAATCAGTGGTGGGATTCTACCGGTTTGCATCAGTTCCAGTGAACTGGTAGTTTCCTGTCTTATATTTCTGTTTTTTTAGCTCAGGTGATTCGTGCACATAGCAGATTGCCACATGTCAGCTCTTTTACTCACCAGTACTGACATAGAAGGTAAATTTTTATGCTTAAAATGGGTGGTTTTTGAATGCTACACATGCAAAGCATGTGCTCACTGAACCAGTTATTAAACTGGTTGCATCCCACCACTGTTGGTAATAGTCTACTAGAGACCATCAACCCAGCCAGAAGGAGATGGAGCACATAAAAGCAATTCTGCACTTGGCACAAAAGCATCTGTCTATCCCAGAAAATATTATGCCATTTCATTTCCACCCTATGACAGACTGATAAAAAGTACTAACCAGGTTTAATGGCCTCTTTGCCTTCCTTTACTAGGATGAGAAGGGCTCCAGTCTGCAATGTATTTCCAGAGACTTCTGGTTCCTGATTGTTTTTCATACATGTGTGGTGAGATACATAGAACTTAAATATAAAACTTTAAACAAAGCAGGTAGCATTTTGAAACAAAACTAAAAACAAACACCAACTCCTTTCAACCCCATATAAGGATATTTTATTTCAATGGCATTTACTTTTCTTCTGGTTTTTAGTCTCAAAGCAAAAATTGTAAAATATTATTATTTATGAAAAGGGTTTTGTTAACTGTCTATATCTGATTTCAAAGTTAAAGACACAACAATACAGCACATTTAGCTATTAAGCACAGATGATATTCTATCAACAAATAAACTAGATATATAAGATTAAAATAATGTCAATAGGCTATAACCTCCTACCACATTCAAAAATGTGTGATAACCAAAAATTTCATCAGTGCAGCTCTCCTCTTATAATGGAAATAAAAAAAATCCGGAATCTGGATCTATATTTTTATGTATACTGTTACATTGTTGGTGTTCATTTCATTTTTGACACAAGGGCAAATGATGCTAAATCAGAAGTTAATTATTATTTTTGAAAATAACTGGGCATAAATGCCTGGCCCACTCAAAACTGTGGCGTATATTGCTCCTGCTCATGCACATTATATCTTATTGTAATATCTGCATCCAATAAAATAGTTTAAGTATATTACTCAACAGTAAGGACAGCTCAGCTTAACTTTACATGCTCTCATGCTTACTGAGTAAGCCAATACAAGATTTCAAATTTTGATTGATGTCTATCCAGCAAACTTCATTAAACCTGAGAATGTATTTAGGATTTTAAGTTTTAAATGTCATCTGATACGCAAATATATTTAGGATTGCATCTCACCATAGCATGAATGAACAGCTGAGTAAGCTAAATACTTGGACATTCAGCATAACAGCCACAATACCACTGAACCTCTGGCAGTTTTGGCCTGTCTTGCATATGCATCACACATAAAAGCACCCAAAACTTTGATCACACTCCATGGTCATCCCTTGATGCCCTGTGCATCCTGCTTTCCATTCTGCCCCTTGCACTGTTTTTCTCCTCTGAAAAATATCTCAATGTCCAAGATGCATATTGTTCATTATTGCCTTCAATAAATCATTGCATTTGCTGGAGACTCTTCCATGGTTCACCCAAAAATACTTAACTCAATTAACTTAGGTTCCCATAACTCACTGCTGGATAAACTGACCAAATGGCTGGATCCGTACAATGTTGCATGAACCCATCGTATTCCCTATCAGCTCTTAAGGTTCTTCTTTCTCTCAGCAGACCCAAAGTCCACGAGCCGGAGGAAACAGACTTAGCTCTCTTAGCCGAGAGGAACGGGAACAACCCCCTGCAAAGAACGGTATTTCCCTCGGACAGATTGCCAACTAAGCAAAGCCCTTATCGGGGGCTGCAACGTCCGACCAGCCTCCTGGGAAACTCTTGAGTGTATGATCCTCCCAAAAGACTTTTTATTCCACCCTACAGCACATTCAGAACAATGTCACGGCCCTTGATTGAAAAATCTGTCGGAGGGAATTGGCACTCTAAAATAAGTACTCTTAGGACAGCAGCCTCAAGGTTGTACCTTATGTCTCTTAACTCTCGGGATTCTAGGCCGGAATACTAAGACGTCAACTCAGAACCAGATGCCGAGTTTGCACTGAACGCTTCCTTTCAATGTATCCCTTTGCAGTACTGTTGATGGAGCTTGCGCACACTTAAGTCTCTATGATTCTTTCCCCAGGAAGACGGGATCGGCGGCGGTCACGTGATTCTCTACCAGACGCTCTCCTTGCTGCTAAAGCATAAAGAGCTGGCGGACGAGAAGGCAGTTGACAAATACAAAATATAGTGTTTAGGAAAAGGACGTGTGTCTGTTATATGACACTACAGCGTGGAAGTTAAATCTCCTCTGACAGCTACGGAAATTAATAGAAACAGAGCAAGAGCTCAAGATCGCTCTGAGTGATGCCGATAGTTGCTACAATTTTGTATAGTTTTTGTTTTGGACATAAAATACTATTTTCATATTGTATTTCTCTTAAACAACTTGTTATCTATGTAAAAGTTTCTCTACCCTTCCATTGGAAACAATAAAATAATGCTTACAGATGTTGTTTTTAATCTCAATTATACATTGTAGTTAAAGTTCCCTCATTTATACATTGCGGTTAAGGTGAAATAGTTCAATGCACAAATAACAATGAGGCTTAAATTTGAAAAGGCTTGACTGTTTTTATGTTAGTCGCTGATGCAGGAGGTGAGGAATTGGATATTTCTAAAAAAAGATGCATGCCCTCAAATATTCTGCTGTTGCAGATTTTTTTTTTTAAAAAAAGACTTGTTTAAACAAAGCAAGAGGAAAACTTTTTTTGCTTTATTTTTATTGGGGGTCCCTTTTTTTGAAGCTAGGCTTTAAAAAGTTGGTTTCCTAGCAGCAGAATGCAGAAGGCCCATTTATACAACAATAGACAGAGAGGAAAGAAAGGGGCTGGTTTGTTTAAACCGCTTCTGTCTTTGTTCACAGCCTGATATCCATGGGCATTATGTGGGTTACAATGGAGCTAACAGATGCATTGTGGGTGAAAACAAATCAAAACAGAGGAAGGGATAATAGAACAAAATTTTCCCCAAAATTGAAATCTTACACCTGAGATTAGGGTTATTTTTTTAGCTGCTTAGTATATTGACCAAAGTTTCTATTATAGTATTAAAAGTTTAATAAACAAAAGTTTACATGGGGATTTTGACCATTTGCAAGAGGCAAAAAGGTACACTTGCAGTGATGTTTTGTTCCTTCACCATTTTCCTTCTAGTGTTATAGGAATTTTGTGCAAAAGGGCATTAGTAATTTCTCCAGAAAGTTTCTTTATTGGTGGTTAATAATTTGTTTTTACTAAATTTTAAAATATTCTCTAAGATGTATTAAATAGACTGCCTTCATAGCAGAATTATGAGTGTCTCTCTGAAAATTTTGATGATGCCATAACTGACTTCAATATGCAACAGGTGGAAACTTGAATAACTTCACATATCTTTCCAGGGGAAAATGGGCACAGTAGGGAGCCAATTGGAGGATTAGATTAGATGTTATTGCCAATGAAGAAATTAAATGGGGCAGTGCTCAGGGGAACACAGATTAATATATTTAGTGACTTTGCATATACAAAAGCTTACCATTGTAGCCATAACTGAATGCCTATGAATAATGTGGATCATGTGCAGCCTGTCACTGCAGGTGCTCACATCTGTTCTTCTACAGGCAGATGCTAAAGAAAAAAGACCCCCGCTCCAGAAGCGAAGGGTCTGTATCATTCCCAAACTCCCAAATCACATCTGAAAAAGGACTGAAAATCATTTTCTGAAAATAACTTCTGCTTTAGGTGAAAAACAAAGCTATGAGAAAAGCATTAAAAGAAAATTCAGTTTTTCTGCAAATCGTGAAAAAGAAGCAAAAGAGATATTCTAGAGTATTTATTAGCAAATAGAGATTTTCTGTGAGATTGCGATTTTAAGTGCACTTACTTTGAATATAGTTCCAGTGAATTCTAAAGAAAATGTAATATGTTTGCGTTATATTAACAGAAAAAATGGATAAGTAGACTTCCCTTTAATAATGCGATTCATTCCATGCTTAATTGCACATACATTAGTGGATTATATTCTGCGTTTGCTATTAAAAGCTTCATGTTGAAAAGCCTGGTATAAAAATATACTCTTGGATATGACCTTTGCATATATTTCACAATGGAGCAGAATAACATTACAACAACCTAATATTTAAAATTAATGTTTAATAGAACTAAATGAGATTTTTGAAGTCAAAATAGATACGTTAAGGAACTAATATAGTTAAGTTACACAAATAATATACATTATGATATGTGATAAGTGTGTTAATATTGCTATAAGCTATATTTTAATGAATAATTTTAACAAATAAACATCAATAATACAATACACTAAACATTCTTGATAAGTTTTTAGGGTGATTTGGGCGGGGCATTAACTTAAAATGGTAATATCTTTTTACTGGTAAATTAAAACAAATCTTCAATATATTAAGATAATATTCTGTTGAAAAGAAAATTCATATTTTTTACAGGTGGTAAAAAATCCAAATTGCATGGAATATACAGTATTTTGAAAAACATGCAATCCCTTCTTCATTTTATTTTTTGTGATATGTATAACTGTAGTTTACAAGTGTAGTTTATATTCGTTCTAAGACTGATATCTGGTCCTTGTGGTAAATATTTATTCCTAAAAGCAACATATTAGCCAGAGGTGGTATTCGGTAGGTTCTGGACAGTTCTGGAGAACCGGTAGCAGAAATTTTGAGTAGTTCATAGAACCGGCAAAGACCATCTCTGACTGGAGGTTTTACAGTATCCTTCCCCTGCCACACCCACCAAGCCACACCCACAGAACCAGTAATAAAAAAATTGAATCCCACCACTGATATTAGCATATGTTCAGAGGGACAATGAACACAATTTAAAAATTCTAAAGACACATTTTTACATAAATTATGGGTCCTGCATAATGTACATGCTTATTTCTTATCACCAAAATTATTGACAAGTTATGACAAGCCATGGTTTACAATCCCTATTGTCTACAATTGTTAGAGCTTTATCACCCAGTATGCCTAATGTCTTCCTTATACTAGGCGTCACAATCTAGACATGTTATATTGGGGCCTAAATGTTGCTGCGTGATTCTAAATACATTTCTCTGCACATGCTTCGTTCAAAGCAAGTCCAGTGCAGAATGTAGGATTTCAATGGAGCTTATTCCGTGAGTTCCACAGATTGCACTTCAGATGGCCTTATATAGTGAACTTTATTTTTTTGCATTCTTTTTTTATCTTGGTTTATAATAGATATTGTTGATTGCTTTTCTGATTTTAATAGGGGAGGGAGGAATTGTATCTGGGTTCTTAGAGGAGGAAGAGGTTGATACTAATGATTATATTAATGTATGCATAGAGTCTGGCTTATGTTTTCTATTGATTTCTTAATTAATTGTGGATCTAGATTTAACAGTCTAGAGTCCATCCCCCTTTTCAATAATACATAAAATAAGTCAACGTCTGGTAGTGAAATGTTCTGACAACCAGTGCTTTTGTTCTGACAGGTGAAACTCGAAAAATTAGAATATCGTGCAAAAGTTCATTTATTTCAGTAATGCAACTTAAAAGGTGAAGCTAATATATGAGATAGACTCATTACATGCAAAGCAAGATAGTTCAAGCCGTGATTTGTCTTAATTGAGATGATTATGGCTTACAGCTCATGAAAATCCCAAATCTCAGAAAATTAAATATTACTCAATAAAACAAGAATTGTACATAGAACACTATTGGACAAGTATAAGCATGCATATGTACTCAGTACTTGGTTTGGGCCCCTTTTGCAGCAATTACTGCCTCAATGCGGCCTGGCATGGAAGCTATCAGCCTGTGGCACTGCTGAGGTGTTATGGAAGACCAGGATGCTTCAATAGCGGCCTTCAGCTCTTCTGCATTGTTTGGTCTCATGTCTCTCATCTTTCTCTTGGCAATGCCCCATAGATTCTCTATGGGGTTCAGGTCAGGTGACTTTGCTGGCCAATCAAGCACAGAAATCCCACGGTCACTGAACCAGGTTTTGGTGCTTTTGGCAGTGTGGGCAGGTGCCAAGTCCTGCTGGAAAATGAAGTCAGCATCCCCATAAAACTCATCTGCAGAAGGAAGCATGAAGTGCTCCAAAATCTCTCGGTAGATGGTTGCGTTGATCCTGGACTTAATGAAGCACAGTGTACCAATACCAGCAGATGACATGGCTCCCCAAATCAACACAGGCTGTGGAAACTTCACACTGGACTTCAAGCATCTTGCAGTGTGTGCGTCTCCATTCTTCCTCCAGACTCTGGGTCCTTGGTTTCCAAATGAGATGCAAAAGTTGCTTTCATCAGAAAAGAGGGCTTTGGACCACTGAGCAACAGACCAGTTCTGTTTTTCTTTAGCCCAGGTAAGGCGCTTCTGACGTTTGTTGTTCAGGAGTGGCTTGGCAAGAGGAATATGACATTCGAAGCCCATGTCCAGGATCCGTCTGTGTGTGGTGGCTCTTGATGCACTGACTCCAGCCTCAGTCCACTCCTTGTGAAAGTCCCCAACACTTTTGAATGGCCTTTTCCTGACAATCCTCTCCAGGCTACAGTCATCCCTGCTGCTTGTGCACCTTTTTCTTCCACACTTTTCCCTTCCACATAACTTTCTATTAATGTGCTTTGATACAGCACTTTGGGAACATCCAACTTCTTCTGCAATTACCTTTTGAGGCTTTCCCTCTTTATGGAGGGTATCAGTGATGGCTTTCTGCACAACTGTCAGGTCAGCAGTCTTTCCCATGATTGTGCTTCCTACTGAACCAGACTGAGAGACCATTTAAAGGCTTGGAAACCCTTTGTAGGTGTTATGGCTTAATTAGCTGATTAGAGTGGGACACTTTGAGCCTAAAATATTGAACCTTTTCACAATATTCTAATTTTCTGAAATTGTGGATTTGGGGTTTTCATGAGCTGTAAGCCATAATCATCTCAATTACAACAAATCACGGCTTGAACTATCTTGCTTTGCATGTAATGAGTCTATCTCATATATTAGTTTCACCTTTTAAGTTGCATTACCGAAATAAATGAACTTTTGCACGATATTCTAATTTTTCGAGTTTCACCTGTATTACAGCCATATTATATATCTAATTAGAATGAGTACAAAGGTCAAGCCTGAGCTCATATCATCTGATGACATCACAAATGTTCTAGATTAAGAGCCTTATAAGCAAAAATTGCTGCCAAGTTATTGTTTATGTGACAAAGGAAAACTTATTTCTAAAATATGCTTAATTTTACTTAGCTTCAGGTCAGTTTTAGGTTATACTTTTAGGCCTAAAATGATAGGCTCTCTATAGTACAAATGGAGAAATGGGATAAGAGCTCTAATTTTACATTAGTTTTGTACAGGTAATATTTTAATTTATGAATATAGTAGATTGCAAGTGTATATGTCTTAATTTTTGAGAACATATTGGTATTTGATTAATTCTATTTTTTCTTCCTAGTGTTTTCCTGCAAGTGCAGGGCCCACTTTTTTCAGATCAACCAAACATTACAGGAATTTACTGACCACCAGCATCATGGACTGAGAATGACTGGGCCAAGGTCAACTAGCTATCTTTCATAGCTAAAGTGAGACTAGAACTCAACTGGTCTCCTGGTTTCTAGTCTGGTGCTTTAACCATTGGAACAAACTGTCTCTCCTATTTGATCCATTTTGAAATGTTCTACAAACAGTACTGTTTAATATGGAAATTTGGACTTGGAAAAACAAGTGTCCTCCAAAAGTCTACAATGCAGATTTTACCACATTCTGCCCATCATGGGCAAAATGTCCTGGAAATAAATATTCTAAGAGGAAGCACTCATGCCACTACTTGCATCCAGTTCTCTCCAATTATTAATTTTACTTGATTTCTTTCAACCTTTTCTCCCATTAACCTGTTGGTTGGTTAAGGTGCAGTTCAGTCCAGGGAATCAACACAGAGGGTATTGAATAGTACTAGGCAGATAATGAATGCACGGACATCTAAGAATCAGCTCTAAAATTTCGGTTCGTTATATTTATGGCTAAAACTCTAAAGATGCCCTTGCTCTCCACCCACCAAGAAAGCTAAGCTTCCATTTTCCGCTGGGGAGTCCTACGAGCAATCTGGGGGAGAGGTTGAAACAGGATTCCACGGGAAACGGCATCCTGCCTCGGTAGGCGGATCTGTAATGCTTGCTAAGCCTCAGAGAGGTCTCTTCTCGCGGCCCCGGGAAAACTGGTTTTTGATTTGCTCAGCAGCCCCGGGAGATGCTCCCAGGGGTCGACGGCCAGGCACGCGACTGACCTCAGGTTCGGGAAAAGAAAGAAAGAAAGAAAAAATCCACCAAAAAGCCCTTTCCGGGTTGGGGGGAAATCAGGGGAGGGGGGGAGCGGGCGTGGAGGAGGAGGCGGGGGGAAGGGAGGGAGCCCCAAGTAGGCTCTCTCCATTGAAATCAACGGAGGAGAAGGTGAGTGAGACTTCTTTGCCTTCCTTCCTAACTCAAGGATTTTTCCCTGGGCCACAGTTTAGGCGCCCCCTCCTCCCCCCACCCCCCCGATCAGATCTGCTGAAGCAAGGGCTGGAAAGAGCAGCTGGCGGCAGCAATCTGATGAAGAAACAAAGGAATGCCCCGCCGGTTCTGCGATCCCAGGTAAACACGCCTGCTTTATTATGGAGAGGAGAGGAGCAGATGATTCGCGATTGGAAAACTGGGAGGGAGAGGCGGAGAGAGGGAGAAGCGGAACCGGGGGAAGTCGCGGAGGGGGTGGGGGAGCGGTCACAGGGAGCTGGTGCTTATCTGTCATCTGGCTTCTCTGTGTGCCAGCTGAGCCACGCGACCGCCCTTTCTTATTCTAATCAGCACATGCCTTTACAACTTTCGACAAACCTGCAGAGCAGCCGAAACTTATTCGCCCGGCTCTCTTAAAAAATCAATACGTGGGCTTCGACCTTTCCAAGGTGGGTGAGAGGGAGGGAGAACTCCCCCCCCCCCACAATTCGGTGGGTGCCGGCTCATTGTGTTCCCCATTTTCTCCCTTTCCCAACTCCCATCGTTTTCATTTTTGCAGCATGTGAAAGTCCGGAATTGCTGGAGGAGGAGAGGAGAGGATTCCTTTCCCACATTAATTCTCAGTGACCTGCACAAAAGAAGCAGGAGAGAGGGAGGAAGATTGAAGATTGTTGCAGGAATAGGCTATCAGAAGCCAAGAAACTAGTGATTACATCTGTGAAGCCAGATCCTGCTCAAATCAAGGACATTTTAATTGCCATTCTGTTCAATTGGGATTACTCTCAAGTGAAGTGTGTTTTGAACTACACCTGATAATGCCCCTTTGAATTGGTTTCCTTCTAGAGCAGGGGTCACCAACCGTTTGGACCTCAGGGACCACCAAACTCATAATTTTAAATCCCAGGGACCACTAACCAGTTCCTAATTTGTGGGTACGGCCTAATTTGTGGGTGTAGCTTGGTGGTCATGTGACTGGCTGGGCATGGCATGTATGTAAATATAAGTATATAAATATTGATTTTTTTATTAAAAAAGAGCAACTTTTACCCAAAATCAGGCAAAGCACACAGGCAGATGGAGTTGCTCACAGAATCATTCAGTGATCTATCTACCTGCCATCGGCTAGCTCAGTCTCTCAAATTTGCTTGCGGTGGGCCTGCACTGAATAATAGAACCTTCAGTCCTAAGGGAAGTTCGGCTGTGCTTAAAAGCAGAGCTGAAGATCTAAAGGCTAGCTAGAATGAAAGAAATCCAACCATTTCCTGCTTCCTAGTTAATCTAAATCTCACAGCTGATGGTCAGAAAAATAGCAATTTAGCAGGCAAGTTTGCTGGTAAGGAGTTAGTGGGCGGGGAGGGTTCCTGTGGGCCACATGGGCGGTGCAGCCATGTGTTACTGCGCAGCCTGGATTAATTGCTTTGGGGGGTGCTCTGGGCGTGAGATTTCTCTGCGGCCCACCAAAACTTTCTCGCGGCCCACTGGTTGGTGACCGCTGTTCCAGAGACCACCAGGGTCACCTGTGAACGTGGACTGTTTCTGTTCATTGAGTTTGTCTTTGCAGCTATCTTATCATTGACACCCCATTCTAGTCCCTGAAACAGATGGGCATCTGAGGCAGTGGCTTCAAGTGAGTACCCTAAGGAATAAATTTGATCCCTGGAGATGATTTAGTGTGAGGCGGTGTCAAAACAAACATAATCTTGGTAACAATTTCGATTTTTTGATTGAGCAGTTAAAAAGACACCAAACTGGCTTTGTGTGGGTGTTTAAAATCTATTTTTGTGTGTGGTGAAACTAAGATCTTTATCAAAAATTAATCCTACTTTCTTGTAAATCTTATCAGTCACTGATTGTTAGAGCTGGCACAAGACCTGCTGATGCAGGAATATAAAATGTGCAGGAGCCTTCTGGTAAAGTAATGTCAGTATCTAGAGTAGGAAAAAATAATAATACAAATGCCATTCCCTGGTAGCTGTCACTAAAAACTGGGGAACAACCAAAAACTATTTTCAAAGAAATGCCCAAGCTGATCCCTCTGAGGCAATTTTTTTTTTTGCCTAACAGCAGAGCTGACCTTGCGGGTTATTATATTTACAACGCGACAAAGAACATTACTTAGTATGAAATCCCTCTCCCATAATAATAGCTGTTTAGAACAGAGGTCTTCAAACTTGGCAACTTTAAGACTTGTGGACTTCAACTCCCAGAATTCTCCAGCCAGCTATGCTTAAAGTCCACAAGTCTTAAAGTTGCCAAGTTTGGGGACCCCTGGTTTAGACCTTCCAGATTGGTAAGAGTAGGCTTTCTCTGCTGTGAATCCTGATTATGCTAGATGGGTATTCTGGATTCATAGAGAGAAAGAGTTGTTGGAAGATCAACACTTCTCGGAACTTGCATATTTCATGAAGAAATAAATGCTTTGTTCACCTTTGAGTTAATCTTGCAGGCTGTAGTGATTTTTGTCAAAGTGGAAAATCACCTCTTTCTGTTTTCATTTTTTTATTCCATTTGATTGTATTAAGATTCTTGTAGACTGCCTGGACAGATCCCTGCGGTTTTTTTTCCCCTCAAGATTTTTCAGAAGTGGTTTGCTATTGCCTCTTTTCTTTGAGAAGATTACCCAGCTGGCTTTGTGCCTAAGGTGGGTATAAATTTTTTCATATTAATATCAGCTAAATATTCCACTGTGCTCAACCCATATGAAAGTTGTGGACCTATCACAAACATGTTTTTAAGATAATATTGGGGAGCATCTACTTCATTTCCAAGTTCTCTGCACAGAAATGATTGATGTCCATTTTCCAATTATTTGAATTATGATCTATATATACTTTTGACTTTAGCAGAATTGAACTCCAAGACAGATAAAAGTAACCCTAATCTCCAAGCCTACACGATCCATTCAAGCTCTTGCGAATGCAGAGTTTACTTGAAAGTAAATGCAGTTGAAAAATGAGACACATGACCTCTGGGAAAAGAAACTAAAGCCACATCTATTCAGCCAAGGTGGTTTTTGCCAATATTTGATCTTGGTTGTGGATTGATCCCTAAATCCATTTAGGATAAGCAAATTGGAACTCTCCAGATGTTTTGGACTATGACCCTCTTAATTCCTTGCTATGTTGCAGGGAATTCCAAGAGCTGGAGTTACCATGTTTCTTACCTTAAACTGAATCATAGTTCACCCAGCCAGTGTACATGAAAATATCTAGCTTATTATATTAATCAATATAGCTTGGACCACAAAGCATTTTCCTCCAAGTCAATGCCTCGTGCCTTAGAGTTATCTTTTGTGGGTGGAGAGCCTTCCAGGAGATTAAATTAATGGCAAACTAGGTGATGCTACCACTAATTAATAACAATACTTTGGGTTGATTTTTTTTTTGTATTTATAAAAAAACCCATCTAATCCTATTTTAGCCCACTGCCTATACTGCTGAGGATGATGATGGAAGTTGCTGTCTGTTTCTTCTGGAAGACACTGGGATTGGGAAGGATGGTTGCATTAGCCCGACATCAAGCTTTCCCACCAGCGATGAGCCATTATATAATCCGTACCTCAAGTAAGTAATGTTAACCATACCACCCTTCTTAAAAGTGTCATTTTACTTACTCAGTGGATCCATATAGGATGCCGGGGTGGGGTGGGGGGATGACATTGACTAATCCTAAGAGTCAAGAGGTTCCAAATGGAATTACTGAGTCATTCTGACTTGGATTCTATGGATATTGAATTAATGGAATCAATGGAATCTGCTGCTATAACCATATAAGACCTCTCCTCCAAGTCTTTAATTTCATCTAGCCCATACTGTATCTGGAAATAGAAATAATACCATAACTGGGCTGCCCAGATTGAAGATTTTGTGTTCGTATCACTATGCCAGGCATGTTATGATGTAGATCCCAATATTTTCAGGTCAGTGATTATTCAATGTCCAGTTAGTGGCATGACTTATAGACTGCTGCTGGCCATTAACCTAGTGATAAGAGGCTGAGCACATGCTCACATCACATCTGATTGTATCCAGCAAAAGTTTACCTGATTTTACTTCTCCCAAACTGGCTGGATAATTGGCAGTTCTTGATAATGAGGGCTCCAGTTTTCCAGGAGAAATAGGACTTTTACAATGTGGTGCAATCTTGTTTGTAGTTATCTTACCCAGGGTGCCTGCTGTCCACCTATGTAACAGCATTCTGCGTGCCTTCAGCGTTTAGTCATGCTAGCCACATGACCATGGAGACGTCTTCGGACAGCGCTGACTCTTCGGCTCTGTAACGGAGATGAGCACCGACCCCTAGAGGCAGGAACAATGGACTAGCATGTATGTGTGAGGGGAACTTTTACCTTTACGTTTTAGAAAGCTCCATTCCATCCTCTTTTCCATTTCCCTTCAACAGTCTGCATCCTGTGCCCCTTAACTCGGTTTTTAATAGTTTTTTTTAAAAAAACATCTGTACATTTTGCTATTTCCTTCTTTAAACGGATGCTTCCTTTTTGTATTACTTCCATAGCTACCTTAATTCTGGCTATGTAGAGATCCGTACAAATTTAGTATGAATATGACAGTTAAACTGAACTCTCTGTGTTCAAGGAACAAATGGGAGAGGAAATATATGTTGCCTTGATGGTTATAAACTTCATGTTTTAGGAATATAGAAAAGAATCTTAAAAAACCATATTAATGAATCCAGGTAGCCCCCTATCATTGATATCTAGTACAGGTACCACTTGTCCAAGGGCTCCCTAAAGCTTCTTACTTGGAGGTGTCTTGGGCTGAACTTTTTCCAGATCAAACAAGTTCTCTGCCCCTTAGTTATGACTGTTGCGTAGAAAAGGCCGCTCACGATCTTGCTGGAGAAAGGTAACTACAAGGGTTCTTTGCATCCCCCTTAGAAGGAAGTCGCAAATCTTCCACTTCTTAGATCACCAGACTTTCCAATCTGAAATTCTTTCAGAGCCTTTTGGAGCCAACTGGCCAAATTCTCAGGCTGCTCAAAGGACAGGGTTTCTTTTCTCTCTGCCCCTCCCTCCACAGAAAGAGCTTCAGGTTCCCCCCCCCATCTCAGATCTTGCTTCCTCCTCCCTCCCTCCCCCCCTCTAAACAGGAACAAATTCACCTTGTCTTCTGCTTCTAACATTTTGTCAGCACTGGTTAATGAGTTCAACATAGTACAGTAAATTTGCTGAGGAATCAAAAAGTATTTAAAAGGGGCTTGTGGTGCTGCCTTAATGAAAAAGGTAAGGATTTATCACTTTTTTTTCCCCTGGTTGGGTTTTTTCCAATCACCCTCCCTTCTCCCCCCCCCCCCCCAGTCTATTCAACATACTTTAACTTAAGCTGCCTTTGCATTGAGTTTGGGGGGCGGGGGGGGGCGGGGAAGAGCCAGCTAGAAAGACTGAAGCTGAAAGTGTGAGAGCGGAATCTAGAGACATGCAGGAGCTAGGATGAAAAAACGCCATTTGGTTAGGAGCAGATGGCTGGCCAGGGGGGTGGATTGCATCTAAAGGCGTGTCATCCCCCTTCAGCTCGAATCCCTGAGGGCTCCCCTTGTCTTCAAAATCAATGAAAATTAAAGCGCGGAGAAAGGATGAATGGAGAGACCTCGAGTCTCCTCTTTGTTCAGCCCAGCTACTGGTGGGCAGGAGTTAAACTACAACAGCCTCCTATAGAAACACTTAAGTTAAACAGTCTCCCTGTTAGCCCAGAAGCATCTGAGAAGGGGGGGGGGGGGCAAAGCAAAGAGGAAGGGGAGAGCAAGGGAAAAAAAAAAAAAGAGCTTTCTGCTTGATTTCCCCAATACAGAATCGCGTGGCATAAATTAAGTTGGAAGAGAATAAGCGCTTTGGGCAGGATTCTGATGGATTTTATGACGCCTTTCAGTTCCACTTTGCAGACCTAATCGAGAAATCTGTGCTGCGTCAATTTAACAAATCCTTGAGAGAGAAGGCAGGTTAGTCAAAAAAGGTTTGGGAAGACTTTTTTTTAATGGGGGGGCAGGGGTGATCCAAGAGAATCAAGGCCTTTTAAGCCCTTGCACGCGTTAACTTTGATTCACACTCCTTCCCATAACAGGAATGTCAAATGAACCTCCAGAAAGTCTGGCCTCTAAGACCAAATCACCATGGATCCTAACTCTACTGCGCCTTTATTCTACAACACCCCTGACTTAACTGACCTAAGAAAAGATGCCATCACAACAAATTTCTCTTTGCATCTCTTCATTCTCCAGCCTGGCAAATGTCTATGAAAAACAAACAGAGGGTTTCTCTTGCACAAGAGGACATGTTTTGCACAAGGGTCTTTGGTATTAATGAGATCCAGAAGGGTGGTTTTTAATCTTTTGTACTCCAGCTCCACTTCGTTTTGATAGTACCCCTGGTGACAGAAATGCTTCTGGCTCAGTTTTTGGAGGGTATTTCCAGTATATTTCTTAGCTGTTGTAGATGGTATGCTTATAAGTTCTCTGAACATTGCCTCAAAGGCCAATAAGGAACCTAAAGCATTTGAAGAATGAGTCTTATTCACCCTGTTTACAATCTCTGAAGACAACTGCTACAATGAAATCTCTTGAGCTTTTACAAAAACTCTGAATAATAATGTTACTTCAATGTACTGAATTAATTACAGATGAATAGACGATATTCCTTGTTTAAATAAAACTTTACGTGAATCAGTGGTATAAAATTAAAATATGTGTCCAAACTCGAAAAACTTGCCAACACTTGCAACCCTAAATGAAACACTACAAGATTTCAGCCAGTGGGTTCAAGAGGAAGTGCTGCCTAGGGCCTTAAAGTAGTTAGAAAAAATTCCTTTTCTTTCTAAACAGGTTGCATCAGACCAATAATGTAATGCAACCACAATTATTTTCTTCAGAAAACATTTACATTTGCGGTATACAACTACAAACATATCTGCTGTTTTGTGATTCTGAGCAGCAAAGGATCAATTTACACTTCTGTGGAAATGCACTTACCCAGGCATACCATACTTTAATTTATTCCACGCTCAGATTTCCTTCTGTATACTTTTCCTTGTGTTTTTTTCCACAGGCATTTCCTATTTTAGATTAATCTATCTTCCATATATCTTGTCCATCAGCATTCCCCATCCAGATGCTCTTCTTGTTCATTGGACTACAATCCCCATCTTTTGTAGGCCAATATACACGAAAAGCACCAGATGCAGAAAACTTACAATAAGGTATAGGTTAGCAGAGTAACCAGATGAATTTTCAAGATACCCAGATGACTATTCTGACTAATTTATTTCTCAGTTATTGGGATTTTTTTTAAATGAATCTCTGCCTGGAAAAAGAGAAGACAAATAGGAAGCTAAATGTACAAACCCGTATCCATGCATTTGACATGCAAACTTAAATAAACAGCATTTCTTCACTGGTTCTGTGGTATATTTGGATCATTTATTGTTCTGGAGCAGCCTGCATTCCTTAAATATAGGACCTTTTAAAAGCAGGCATGCATACTGTGGCTAAAGTGAAAATCACTGTGCCGTTTTGAGGTGATTAGTTTGAGGTGAAGATGATGGTCATTTTATTGTTTTTTTGCCTTGGTTGGCTCTCTGAATCTCCTTTCATAAACTCAGACTGCTTGGTGCAAGATGATGTGTACCATCTCCAAAATCTGACCATTGGGCCTCTAGTCAGTGTGTTCCAACCAACAGATTATGTGCACCGAGGCAAAAACTTATCCAGACCTATCAGAGACCAAGCAACATGGCTGGAATGTTGCCTCTCTGCTTGTGAACTATTTTCGTATACCCTCCAGTGCAAACCTAGCAAAAAGAACACAAGTTTAAGATATTTGATCAGGAAGAGCCAACATTTTGCAGAAAATGCATCCCCTATGCTGTGCTTTGACACCTTGCATTAAACTAAGGTTTGTTTAACAACAGTCTTCTCCCTCCAAAAACTACCCCCTTAATTGGCTAAACGTACATAATCAAAAACCACTATTTTATGGCATACCATGGTGGATAAACCCAGCTATTATATTCACAGGAAAAGTAGACTTGTCTTCTCCAATGCATATCCAATTAGTGATTTTCTTTTAATTGACCTTCAACAGCAATTGGATTTGATGAAGTGGTTTAGATTTTTTTTCCCCCCTCTTGCGCTCCTCACTCCACCCCCTCCTCCGCACGCCCAACACGCACATTGTAAGGCAATTTGTGATCAAGCCATCTGCTTCAATGAAAGTCGCATTTTATCATTGGAAAGGCCGTTCAAATCCCATAATGCGGCCATAAAGATTTCCAGCGGGCCGTAGGAACAGGGAGCTCAGCTAGCCCTTCGTAGCCAAACCTCTCTCTTTCACCATCCTAAGCTGCCCCGGAATCTCTAGCATTTCAAATGACGTTTGCGCACAGTTCAGGCTGCCTTAAAACTGCCTGTTTGTGGAGGGGTTTTGCAAGGAGGCGCATCTTCCTTGCCCTATCAAGGCCAACTTCCTGGCGTTGCTGTTGCTTAATTTGCTTCCAGGAATGCACTTACTAAATTTTGCTCTGATAGCGGGGCGTTCTTTTTTCTTACACGTGTGCATTTTAACCAATATAAAAGTTTCCGCGTTGATAAATGCATTAAAAAGAAAGGGGGGGGGAGGAGAAGAGAGGGGAAAAAAATAAGGTTGACACAGAGTAGCCCCCCCCCATTTCGGATAAGGTGGGGGGGGGGGAAGGAAGGCCGTGGAAAGGGATTTCTTTTTAAAATGGGCGCACATTGTTGTAGAGTCAGTAGCGTGCGCTGAGGGGAGCTCTTTCTCTCGGTTGCATTGTGCAGAGAGCAGGTGCTTGTCCACATTACCATACAGCTGAGGGCACAAAGCGCCAACTGATGCAGGCCTCCCATAATAACAAACTGCCTTAATGACAGCCACGCGAACGACCCACACCGCTCACGTTAAACACACACACAACACAAAAAAGTAAGCTCAGAGAAGGGGGGAAAAAGGCAGAAAGAGACAGCTCAAGGCACGGGGAGAGAAGGGGAGAAGAAACGAAGTCGGGGCTTCGACCGTTGCAAGTTCGCCAAGAATTCAGGGGAAAGGGAAAAAGGAGGGGGGGGGCTGGAGTGGAGCGAGGGACTGAAAGAGCTTCTTTTTGGGGTCTTTAAAAAGCAAGGCTGTTTACCCAGCCAAACTTCTCTCGTCCATCCCTCCCCCTTCTCCCCGCTCTTGGAACTTAACACAAGGCAAAGGGTCTTTTCCGGATTGTTTGCAACTGAACGTCTTCGGGGTGGGGGTGGGGGTTATTGCGCGTAAGGATCCAGGGAAAAGCGCGCAGGGACTTTTTGGAACCTTCCCATCTAACTCATCGCCCGTATCCCTGGCTCTAGGATCCCCCAAACCCCATAGCGCAACTAACCGAGGGTTTAACCGCCTTTGAAAAAAAAAAAAAAACCAACAAGACTGTACAACAAGACACTTTGGGAATCTGACTGCGTCCACGTCTCCCGAAATCGCGTTTCCTTCCCTTGTCTCGTTTCTCCCAAGACTTGGGACATTATGAAACATAAAAGGAGAGTTCAAAGAGATGCCGGATTCCCAGCGGAAGAGAGACTCCTCTGCGCTGGATAGATGCGTTGTACTACAGTTCCCATCACTTTGGGTCAAGGTGATGGGAATTGTAATCCGATGTCGGAAAGGCTCGAGGACACTGGGCGGATTTACGCATCCCTGCAGACTCTTTGCTTAAGAAAAGAAGCGAGAAGAAAAAAGCCCGGTGCGCGCACGCGAACGCATAGGCGCGTTTTAAAGACGTTTCCAATAATCCATCGGTTTTTTTCTTGTTGCTTGAAAGGTTTTTTCTATTCGGAGAAGAAAAAGCGCGAGCGAGCCTCTGTATTGGGAAAGAAGAGCAAGGGTGTTCGTGTGGCGGGGAAGGTCGGTTCTTGCGGTTACCAAATTTGCAGGCATGTAAATCAGCGCCCCCTCCTCCCCCTTAAAGATTTTGGTGGGAGCTGGAGCGGGCGGGGGGGGAGAAGACGACGAGGGTTGCCCATTTTACAGCTCACTGACCATTTGGCGATCCATTGAGAGGGAGGCTTGGAAAAGTGGTTCCTTTGTGACCGCTCTAGCCAGATTGGGGGGCTGCTCATTTGCATCTCATTAGCCATGCAGGCGGCCGGCGAGATATAAGGCAGGCAGGCGCCCGAACGCAGGCAGATCCTTAGCGCTACAGAGCAAGCCAGTGGGCAAAAAATTAAAAAGAAAAAAAAAACCGGAAAAAAAAGAAAAAGGAAAAAAAAGGGAAAATAATTTTACCCCAATCACGCGGGCAGTTTCAAGGCGAAAGCTCACCCATGACTAAAGCGGAGAGTAGACATTAACGCGGGCACCGCTGAGCCATCGACTTTGGAAACCTACGAAGCAACGTTTTGCCTTTTTTTTTTTTTTTTGCGCGGGTGGTGGTGGTGAAATTCGGCTTGGATTTTTTTTTTTTGGTTAAAAAAAAAAAGCAACACATCGATTGGAATTCATTGCCAGAAAGTGGCAACCAGCAAAAGCTTGGGGGATTTGAAAACGGCTGCTTGTGCGTAATCGCCAACCCCCTCTGCAAAACTAAAAACACATGCACGCCAAAACAAAAAACCCGCCACTCTTCGCCTGAAGCCACCGGGAATTATCTTCTCGTCCCCTGAGGGATTTCCAGATCGTTCATTATTTTAATCTGCTTTGGGAAGTTTTTTTCTTCGTCCCTGGGAATTAAAGTGGCTTTTTCTCTGCTTTGGTTGGAGCCAGAGCAACCAAAGCGCCAAGAGGAGGGTAGTCCTTTTTCCTTGCGCCTAATTCATCTTTAAAACAAGATCTGTCAGTCAACTAAAGGGCGTATCTGAAAGGCATCGGCGAGGGGGGTCGCGGGGGGGAGAAAGAGAGAGCGAGAGAGAGACTCCAAACAAATAAATCTTCATTCTAATCCCCCTCCGGCCAGGCTCGGAGCGGAGAAACGTCCGGATCTTCGACTTGACAGAAGCTCGTCTTGGTTTGCCGCTTCTTCCTTTGGAAAGGAAAACCGGGGACAAGAAGGGAAGAAGCCCAGACCTCTTTTCCTTCCCCTTCCCCCGCTTCATCAGCCCTGCCAAAATGGGTGGACGGTCCACGCTGGCTTTCGTAGTCTTTTGCGTGCTTCAGCTTCCCTGCCAGGTAAGCCCTCAGGGGCGATGAGGGGATGCGGAAGAGCGGGGGTGGGGGGGTTGTGCGTGCCGACGGGGCTCTGGGCATTCCACCATCCCCAAAAGTTGGCGGCTCCTCTCTGGGAGCGCAGTGGCGGTTTGGCGAAGGTCGGGGTGGGGAACGCGCGGGCAACCTGCGCCGGTCGTCCTCCCTCCGAGAATTTTTCCAGAACCGAGTACCGCGCGTTCCCACGAGGAGCTTCCGCGTTCGCGGTTAAGGGAAAAGCGCGGCTGGAGCGCTTCCTTAGGATTCCCGGGTCTGCGAGACTCGGGACACGTGCTCGCTCTCGCTCTCTCTCTCTCTTTCACCCACTCACACCCCCCCTCCGCGCGTTTCTTACCACCCACCCACCCACCTCACCGTCGGCATCAACCGGGCGCGTCGTCGTGGACAATTCGGCCTCCGCGCTCGGCTCGGCGGGAGGTTGCCCATTACGCGCGGCGGGCGGGGGGGGGGGCTCGGCGGGAGGTTGCCCATTACGCGCGCGCCTCGGACGAGCGCCGTTGTCCGCTTGCGGCGCCAGAACTTTAATTGACCCATTTGCCTCGCCCCTTCGAGGCGATCTAAGGCCCGACCGCGGCACTGCCCCAGATCAACCCTCGCTGCTGCAAAAGCCTCTCTAACCGGGTGCCTTTACCTCCCCCCTCCCCACCCCGGCCCTTCTCCGCAGGTTTGGACCTCCGGCGTCTTCGAGCTGAAGCTGCAAGAGTTTGTCAATAAGAAGGGGCTTCTGGGCAACCTCAACTGCTGCCGAGAGGGCCTGGGCTCCGCCAATCCCGGCGCTGGCGCTCCGGCTGGCTTGCAACAGTGCGACTGCAAAACTTTCTTCCGCGTGTGCCTTAAGCACTACCAAACTAGCGTGTCCCCAGAGCCGCCTTGTACCTACGGCAGTGCCGTCACGCCGGTTCTTGGAGCCAACTCGTTCAGCGTCCCAGACAGCGCCGCCATCAGCGGCAGCGAAGCCTCTTTCAGCAACCCCATCCGGTTCCCCTTCGGCTTCACCTGGCCGGTAAGATCGCCCGAGCTCCTGAGGAGAGGCCTAAGACTGAGGGAGGGGGAGGGTACCCTCAAGAGGGTAGACTTGACTTAAGTCCACATCAAAGAGGCTTAAACTGTGTTACAAACGTGTAATCAGGTAGCATTTTGAATGCAGTGGAAGAACCTGTCAATTATTTGGGAAATAGAATGCCACTCTGTTTAGTTACAGACACAGATGAGAGCCATCTTCTAATTAGGGCTGTCTTGCCAATGGTAAAAAGTGTAACCATTACTTTGGTGATCTGTATTGGGATAACACTGCTATATGTCTATGGAGATGAAGTCTATGGAGATTCTCAGTCATCCAGGTCATAGTTGTCCCAAAGGTGCTTTTTCAAGAGGCAAGGCGACTTTCTGGTTTTCCTTTACATTTTTCCCTTTGCATTCTTTCTAAAAGAATGCAAATGACCAGCTGTCCGCAAGGAATATAAATCCTTCCATTCCTCACCATCCAGTCACAGCTCAAGAAGCTTCTTGCAGGAGAAGCGAAACGTCTTCAAAGAAAAACAAGAAAGTTCACTTGCTTCTTGAAAAAGCACCTTTGAGACTGCTACAATATATACAGTATATACATTTTACACACACACACATACATCATTAGTGAGGAAATGACCTTGGAATGCCATTTTATCTAGGAAATGGATGTTCACAATGGAAAAAGCACGGGTCGAGAAGTCTAGAGAGGATGGATTATTTTTACTCTTTCCAAAAGGTGGAACACTTAATGGTACTCTTGAGTGCACTTAAATGGACAGATTCTGGGTTCAGAACCAAAGGATCTAATTTATTTCAAGTCAAGTCATAACTGAAGGAGCTTCCGTGAGAGGCTTTTATTGTGCAGTTCACAGACTATTATATGGGTTCAGATGTCATTTGTCTTGGCCACCTCCTGTGCCTTATTTTCCTCTTTCCCCATGATTTTCTTCATGCCAAAGGAAAGGAACAGCTCTGCACTCATTTAAAAATGCTAGAAGCCTCTTGTTTGCATGCTTTAAGAGCAGGGAACAGGTTATCCTCTAGAACAATATTTCTCCAACGAGGCAGCTTTTAAGATGTGTGGACTACATGGCTGCTTGGGGAATTCTGGGAGTTGAAGTCTACACATTTGAAAGTTGCCAAGCTGGAGAAACACTGATGTAAATGTTTTAGACTACACTTCCTGCAGTCCACTGCCATTGGCCTTTCTGGCTGTAGTTAATGAGAGTTGAAACCTCAGCAACCTGGATGGTACCAGGTTGCCTTCAGTGATGTAATCAAAATGGGTGTCTGTTTTGCAAGCATAGAACTTTTTCCTTATCCTACAAAAGGGTGTCTGGCCCTTTCTCAAGACCTTCAGTTAGGTGGGTCCTTTCCTGGTATTTCCTGGAGTATTCAGTGCAGCTGAATGGTTACCAGTGCTGTTGACTTGGAGGTGGTTCTTACCTATCAGGGACTATCCATCGTTCTACAGTTCTAACATCTTTCTCTAGATTGTATGGTATGCTGAAATTCTGCCACTGGAAATGCAATATTTTTTTGCAAACTGCTATTTGGCAGTGGCAAGTTGACAGTTGATCATCACTAGGAGCCACAGCTGATCCATTAAAGGAATGTTGAAGGCAGGATTGACTACTGTGGAAATATCAAAGCTGTTGCCAGTTTGGCCCACCACCACTCTTCTAGCATCCTTCCCCTCCCTCTCTCTACCCTCCCTCTTGGGGGAGGATTGGCAGTCAAGGCTCTTCTCAGGCCCTCCCTGTTTCCCCTCGCTGCTCCATTTTAATACCATATCCTGTATGAACAGGCTGAAAAAACAGGGCAGGAAGCAAGTTTTGAAAAAGTGCTGCCATTTCCTTGAGGGGAAAAAAAAGAGAGGCCTGAGTCAGGGGATTAGAGAGTCATGCTGGCTGTTGTGGCTGTAGTCTCCTGTGATTATAGTATTCTGCTGACTTGCAGGCCTTCTCATTCATTGTTTCTCCCTTCTCTGTATCGTGCAGGGCACTTTCTCTCTCATCATTGAAGCTCTGCACACTGACTCTCCTGATGACCTCAGCACAGGTAAATAATGTTTTCCCAAGTGGTATATTCAGGAGTCCTTCTTAACCTGGAGGACTGCCTAATTCATGACCTCTATGTTACCTTTCCATGATGGGGAAAACAGTCTGGCACACTTGGAAGGCAACAACAGTTGGGAAGACAATTTTACACATCCCTTCTAATCTAATTCCCTATTTAATGGACTTGTCTTACATTGTCTTCAGCCACTGGGCTAGAAGTCAAGCCAATAGCATTCTCTCATAAACACCTGTCTTCAGCAACATACTTAGAAACACCCAACCCTTCCCAAAGATCTTCTAGGTCTTTCTTAATTACTGAACTGTGTTGCTATTCCATTTCCTTATTCTACTCTACCCCTCCCTCTTCAGAGAATCCAGAACGTCTCATTAGCCGCCTGGCTACACAGAGACATTTGACTGTTGGGGAAGAATGGTCCAGTGACCTGCATACCAATGGTCACACTGACCTCAAGTACTCCTACCGATTTGTGTGTGATGAGCATTACTATGGAGAAGGCTGTTCTGTCTTTTGTCGCCCTCGGGATGATGCCTTTGGCCACTTCACTTGTGGAGAACGTGGGGAAAAGATCTGCAATCCAGGCTGGAAGGGACTCTACTGCAGTGACCGTGAGTATCCATAGATGAAAACTTCAATTTTCTTTCTGTTGATTCTGGTTACTTTGCATAAATTCAAACATGCCCCACTCAATGAATAATAAGGGAAATGATCCCTCTTTGCCATTGGACAAAATCATGGTGGTGTCCCTTGGGAGGTTGTCTGTTGGTATAGCCCATTGCCATTTCCAATTGATAAGAATGAAAATAAATTGTGTACATAACGACACTATATATACACACAAAACTATGAATCTGTACTCATTAAGATATTTGGCAAGCATAAAATACAGCATGAATAGCATTTGATCATGAAATGAGGTAAATTAACAAATAGCAATGATAAAAATTATACCAATTATTAATCATATAATTATATGTATGATAACTTCACTTACAAGGACAAAAGAATAAAGGCTTGCAAAGATCTCTCATTATTTTCAAAATTATGATCACAGTCCAGCTAACATGTCTTAAGGCTGTTTTTAAGAGTGATTTGGAAGAAAGAGACTGACTTTGAAGAAAAGGTCTCATTGTTTTAAGAATTGCCTTAATTTTGTTGAGCTGATTCCTTAAAACAAACATGTTTTCAAATTTTCATAGAACCCTGAAAAAAATCAAGCTGCTATAATGAATAGCAGAGAGATGCTGCAAGATCCAAAACAATTCTTTGTAATTTTGAATGCAGAGATCCATTAAGTATTAATCCGTTTAAAATCTGAGAATTGCAAGGGCTTAACATCAATGCCAGCTGGATTCTGTTCTTTGAAATTGCAAGTGAAACAATATCTGCAAAATGTAGGATCCTATCTTAAGTTAGAAATTTCCTTCATGAACATCAGCCAAATTATGTACAGCAACTTCTTCAACCTGTAGCCTCTAGCAGTTTTAGTCCTCAATTTCCATAATTCCCAACCAGGATACCATAGTCCAACACAGCTGGAGGGCATTACACTGGGAAAGGCTGATATAGAAGCTCTGGAACAAGTTGATAGTGTTTTAGAACTCTCATTCCTTCTTTCAAAAAGTGAAGAATTCCATAATTCCCTCTTGATCAATATAATAGTGGCCATTAGAGAATCAGAGTAACAGTCAAATTATTTTAATTGGAGGCCTGACCCTTCAGTGAATGAAGCAATTAAGGAAACTCACATACATATTCAGTGACAATTTAAACAAATTTGCTGTAGAATAAAGTTACTTGAAGTTCGTAATTTTTTCTTCGAATAAATGTAACTACATTTAATGGACATTAAATAAAGTTAGCCATACCATGAGCGTGATGAAGAGATGCCTCTAGCTGGTATCCCTGCTGCAATTCTTAAACTCCTCAGCTGCTTTTTTCTGCTATGGAACAAGACCCTGGATGCTAGACTGAACTGAGTCAAATATCAATGCCAAAATCAAAGTAAAAAAGGCATCTTGTTGGTTTCTTTGTATGGGAAAGGAAGATAATGCCATCTTGTCATTCATCTCGGGTGGCAAAATGTCTCAGACAACCCTGACATTAAACCTTACAAATCCCACAAAGGGCTGTATTGTTCATTAATTAATTAGTAATGTAAGCCAAATTGATCCACCTAATTCCCTCTATTATTTATTGAGTGCATCCAACAAACTGACATGCATCGAAATGGCTATCGTAATTTGGCTGTCCAATAAATGCATTTTGCTATGAGCAAAGAAGGCAGTTCTTATTTCTTTTATCTGAATTCCAATGTTTCTATTAGATGGCATGTTTATTAGACCATTAGACCATTGAATTAGGTCAGCTTTCAGATGCTGTAGAATTATACAGTGTTGGATAGTAAATGATCTAAGATATGGGTAGGGTAGTGTTGAGGAGAAGAACAGAAAAAGGTGACAAAATGTTCTCATTTTCTTCATTTTATCTCCCAACCATTTCCTTCACTTACTGTCTAGCAAGTAGTTCTATGACATCCTAGTGGCTTAGTAAATACATGGTTGCAATCTTATATTTGGAAAAGATATTAAAAACAACAACAAAATCCTAACTGTCTCCCCTATTTTTTGCCCTTGGCATGTTACTATTCTAGACCACAGGGGTCTTCAAACTGGACAGCTTTAAGACTTGTGAACTTCAACTCCCAGAATTCCTCCTCCAGTCGTGTTAGTTCAGGAATTCTGGGAATTGAAGTCCACAAGTCTTAAACTTGCCAAGTTTGAAGACCCTTGTTCTAGACTGTCCTCCTTTCTGAAAGACTAACTTAGTCTAGTAAGAAGAAACTAGCATAGGCTTAGGACTGGCTTAGGAAAGGCCTGGGTGACACAGGGAAAGCTTGATAGCTGATGTTTATACAAGGGGAAGTCCCCCAAATAGAAGTTGTACCCAGGATGGGTTTCTACCGGTTCTGTCCACCTCTGTAGAACCGGTAGCTCTGAAGAGCAGCAGACATAGAACCGGTTCTATGTCTGCTGATGTTTTTGCCCATCTGTCCGCCCGGGCTCTTACCTGATTTTTATTTCCTGATTTTTCAACTTCAGCTGCTGAACGAGGCACAGCTGCAGTTAAAAAATCAGAAAAAGAGGGCTGTTTCAAAGGCTGCTTCTCTGCAAGCAGCTGATGACAAGCAGGGAAGCACATCATAAATCACCAAACCTCGTAAATCCTGGTTGTACCCTTAATTTCAGTGGATTATCAGTCATGCCATTTTTAAAAGCAAAAAAAGTCTTTCTGAAATCAGTTTGTTCTCTAGACAATTATATTAAACGTCAATAGTGATAGTGAAATTCAGAAAAGTAAAGTTAGAAATATATTCCATTAAACCCAGATCTACTTCCAAGTGATCTGGATTACATTTTCCAGAATTCCTGGCTATCTTCTATGCCAGCTGCAGTTTATAAGGGTCGTGGCTCCAAACATCTGGAGGGCATCAGATGGCCTAACCTTGAACTAGACTCTCTTCATCCAAAGTCACACACTGATGCATTACAGGGACATAACTGCAAATATAAATATCCGGGAAGCAGAGCAAGTAAGCTCTCATATACTTAACTAGCCAGAGTGGATCGTAAATAACATGGAAAACAGCCAGCGGCAATACTGGCCAGATTCCAAGAAATTGCATGATTAATTCTTATTCTCAAGAGGTTTTAGGTTTGTACCTCTTAGCAGAGGACTTAATGGAATTTGCCCCTCCTCCCAGTTTAGTTCTTTATTATATCATTAATTTTCAGATGTCCAGCCAGCCCTAATCAGTTTGGTGCTATCCTTATGCTTCTTTAAAAAAATTCCTTCGCATTTGAATTCACAGATTAATAGGTTATGATTTAGCATGAAATCTTCCATCCTTTCATGAGAAATAAGTCTCTTTCCTTCTGGATGTTGCTTGATACTTTGCCTGGTGGGAGAGTGTTTAAAAGTAGTGGTGAAGTCAGCGCAGGATTTTTTTTTTTAAACAATTTTTACTGTATGCCTCAAGTAACTGTCTAAATTCAGGCTATTACGTTAAGCCATGGCCAGTGTGATTGTCCCCAATGAGAATTAGTATGGCATACCAACTTAATTACTAGTCTAGGAACTGGTATGTTGGCCTTGAGCTCCTGGAGGAAATACAACAAACAAAACACTGTTACGACTTCATAGGCCCAACATCTCTACTGGGGGGTTGTGCAGAGATGGGAAGGGGAATTTCAACTGGATGAAGCTTTGACCAAAGTACTTTGGCAAAAACACTGAATTGAAATGTCTCTCTTCAAAGTGATGAATCGAAACAATCGGCCATTTTAGTCTAGGCTATACAAAGGCCTGCTCTGCTCTTGAAGAGACCCCTTTCCAATGGATGGAAGCAGCCAGCTGAATTGAATCGGCCTAGTTGGGTGCTTCCATTTGATTTGTCCAAATGGAGTCATTTGATTTTCTTAATGAACGCTGCAATGGTCCAGATCAAGGAGTTGTCCCAGGATGGAGAGAAGCTACTTCGTACAGGCCCAAAATCTATTCTTCAGCAGGAGGGTCACCATGGTTCTGATTTGCTTATGGGTCAAGTTAGTAAGAAAAACCCCATCCAGTGTATGATGCCCCCTTTAATTAGATTTAGGGGAGGAGACGAGAAATAAGATGTTGTTGGAAGCCTTTGGAAAGAAAAAGAAAAAAAATCCTTCCTGCTTTTCTTTCCAAAAATTTCTGAACCTTGTGAGCAAGTTGTTAGAATGCATGGTGCATTTACTTGGTTGGGTTGGGGAGTGGGAAATGATGTCAACCCAAAAGCCTGTCCCAAAATTGGCAGGCTTGTCTCGTCCGCACACTTGCCCCATTCATTCCTTCTCTCTCTCTCTCTCTCTCTCTCTCTCACTCCCCACCCCCACCCCCTTTAACAATCTGATGATCAGTCCCATTCTTCTTCGTCTTCTGTTTCTCCTTCTGGGCTTGTCATTGTCTCTGGCTTGCTTTGTGGGGTTAAAACTCACAGTGCCTGCTTAATGAGTTCCATAACCAGGCAAAGTAATGAGCAGAAGTATTCCCTCCCCGCCCTGCTCCCATCCTCCCTCCTGCTGGCCTGCTTACCTCCTTCCTACGTCTGTGTTCTTCGGGCTCCACTCCCCCTCCTTCCTTTTGTGTGTGGTTGTGTGTGTGTGTGTGTGTGTGTGTGTGTGAAAGAACTTTAGACTTAATTATTTGAATAAGAAAAACCCTTCCCCTTTGCCCAGAAATCATGCGCGTGCCATAGATTAGATCTGGGTAGGGATAGGCTGATGAGAAAGCACATCTTGGCCCTGATTGGCTGTAAGGAGTTGGGGTATTGTTGCAGTGGGGCAGCTGCTGGGAGAGAATAGACAATGGAGCAGCTGTCCCGGCTGGCACCCTGCACACCAGCTGTCTATCCTTATCTGTGCATGCTCTCTCCCTCCCTCTCCCTCTCCCTCTCCCTCTCTCTTACACTTGCTGAGGATACCAAGAGGAGGAGCTCTGGTATTGAATGGGGTGGGGTGGGGTGGGGTGGGGGGGAAATAGGACTTCTGACCCTTGCTAGGAAGAAAAGGTGGATGGGATTTTATGTGGAAAGGAGTCATTGTGTGCTCTCTTTTGTTTGTCTGCAACTGCATTAAAGGGAATGCTCCTTCCTAGTGATAAGTAAAGCCCCCCTGTTACAAAAGCACAACTACTACTCTTAGCAAGCTCCGAAGATCCATTTAGCTGCTGTCACCAACTCGACTGTCAAACAGAAGAATTTGACCTAAGCTCACAAGGCTCCAAAAGTCTTACGGATATATTTTGGTTTCTTTGTGTTTTGCAGCAATTTGCTTGCCAGGCTGTGATGACCAACATGGATTCTGTGACAAGCCTGGAGAATGCAAGTAAGTTTCCAGACCTCTCCTGCTCCCTCTCCATCCTTCTGTCAGCAAACTTGATTTGAGAAGCCCAGATTTGATTATATTCAGGCCTGCTTTACTTCTTAGCCTAATGTCTGTGTGAGTCAAATAAGAGGGAGTCGAAGCACCACTCCAGAATTTATGGATATTTAGAAGAAGTTGAATGGGGCTTAGTGTCTAGTAGGAGCACATTAACTTTCAAACATAATGGATGCACTGTGCCTTGTATCTAGCCTTTTGAAATCATGGAAGAATTATAATTAATTTGATGGAATAATTAGATGGCGGTTTATGGGTGTGATTGCTGGAATAACTCAATCAAGGGGAGAATGGATGTGTTTTAGTTTGGACCAGGGAAGTCTACGCCTCACTGATGAATTATAAAAATATGTGGCCCTTGGGAAATCAATTTTTTTCTGTCAGCATAATCGTCTTTGCAGAGTTAATGTGGAGATTAAATGGGATTAGCATCCTTAGCGTCTTGGAAGAAGGGTGATTTATAAAAGTGATGGTTAATAAATCAAGGCTACTAGCAGAATAAGGACAACAAAAATCAAAGAGATTAGCTTGTTCACCTACCTAAAAAGTATTTCAGGGAGCGAAAAAGCTTCTGAGCTTTAGTAAAATCAATAACACTGTAAGAGGTACACTACTTAAGTTGGATGTTTGTTTAGTTTTAATTTAAATAATTTTCAGCTTGAGAGGGACTTCCTGTTGTAAAATTGTTTAAAATTTGTTTTCACAGATGCCGTGTTGGTTGGCAAGGGCGTTACTGTGATGAATGCATCCGATACCCAGGTTGTCTTCACGGTACCTGCCAACAACCTTGGCAGTGCAATTGTCAGGAAGGATGGGGCGGTCTTTTTTGTAACCAGGGTAAGTTCTATCATTTCTAACTTTTATACAAGTCCAGTTTTCTTAGGCTTGGATCTCTCTTAAACTAAACGTAGGTAACGTCCTTGCAGAGCCACAGGCAATCTTCTGGATGTAACCTTTTTGTCTGCAACTTCTCCCACAGATCTAAATTACTGTACGCACCATAAGCCTTGCAAAAATGCTGCCACTTGTACCAACACGGGCCAAGGAAGTTATACCTGTTCTTGCCGTCCTGGTTACACGGGTTCCAATTGTGAGATTGAAATCAACGAATGCGATGTCAGCCCTTGCAAGAACGGAGGAAGTTGTACTGTAAGTTAATGCTACCTCTGCACCTAGTCTGAAAAGAGGGATTCGTCCCAATTGTTAAGATACGTAGTAAAGATTGCTAAACAGGGTGGGTCTTCCTTCCAACAGGACCTTGAGAACAGCTACTCCTGTACCTGTCCACCTGGCTTTTATGGTAAAAACTGCGAGCTGGGTGCAATGACTTGTGCCGATGGGCCTTGCTTCAATGGAGGACGGTGTACAGACAACCCTGAAGGTGGATATAGTTGCCGTTGCCCTGTGGGTTACTCTGGATTTAACTGCGAAAAGAAAATTGACTATTGCAGCTCCAGTCCTTGTGCTAATGGTAAGCCAGACCGGTACCTGTATTTGATTACCCATTCAAATTAATGGCCATTTTGCCCTAAACATCCATGGGAAGTGAATGACCTTCTTGCTGCAGTTCACTTAACTTCTAAGGGGAAGCGAGTAAACCTCTCGCTGCCGTTCCCTTGACATGCTATAATAATGGGAGGTCTTGATTTAATGGAGGAAGAGAGAGAGATCCAAGCAGTGCTGAAGCGTGCTAAGCCACACTGGTTTCTGTGGGAAGAGAAGCAACCGTTTGTGAGTGTGTGATCTTCAAGAGTAAGCCTGACACTCTTCAGTGATTCTTAAACAATTCTGAAGCTGTTGTGCAGCTTTTTATAAAACCGGGAAACTGATAAGAACACAAAAAGACACCAACTCAATTTCCCCGTTTGGAGAAATTTTACTTTGGCCTTTCATAAGGAGAAGAAGGGTGCATTTAATATGAATGGCATTTCCCCGATAACATTTCTGATTTATCTGCCTTGCCCAGCTTCCTCTAGTCATGTTGCATTTCAATTCTTTCAATTCCCCAGTTCAGGTACCATTGAGTATGCTAGTTGAGGTTCAACATAGAGGGCATCAGATTCAGGAAAGCTGAGTTTCACATCTGTTTTATTTTTTCCTTTCCAAACTAGGCTAAAGTCAGAATCCAAAAAGAAACCTAGATATAAAAGGTTAATTTGAAAATTTAAATCAGTATAATTGCCGGCTGGAATGATCCAGTCATTGTGCAGTAAGACTAAAATTTGTAGACTCCAGACTAACATTTAAAACTAAAATTGTAAACTCCAGAGTTTTGTCTGAATTAATCTGAGAGGCTTGCTGTTCTTTAACCTAACGTTGAAAGCATGTAACCTTTATCAATCTATATGTGAAATAAGGCCAAAAGAGCCTGAAATCCCATTTGTAAGATTGTATGTGGGGATTTCCATTTAAGGGAGCCCTTGTAGGATGGCAGGGCATACCCCTCTTTAGCAAAAATACAGTCCTTATAAACGTGATGCTTAATGCCACCAAATCCATACATGATGCCTCCTTAAAGATGTTGGAGTCTCAGTCCATCTGGTTGGTGATGAAACTGGCTGTCAACTGATCTTGAAGTACCAGGCTCAATGACACTGACTTGATGAGTCGGTTTATCCTTTTTCAGTTAAAGCAGGAGTAACAATATGTTCTTGAATGCTCCACTTTTATCTATCGATGAAAAGTTCATATTTGGAAGTTTTCCCAAAGGTGCTTTTTCCGAAAGGCAATTGGGTTTTCTTGTTTTCTTTTTTTCCCTTTCAAAATGTTTCATTTCTCATCCAAGAACTGAAGAAGCTTCTTGGCTGAGAAGTAAAATGTTTTCAAAGGAAAAATAAACCAAGTCCAGTTGTCTTTGGATGATTGAAAATCTTTATAGTCAGTTGACCCTTGTCCCACAAATTTGCTGGTGGATTCTCATAGCAAATAGTCATATCTGGGAAGAGCAGAATCTCACCCGGTGCCTTTAGGAAGTACTCGGGACTTTGAGACCTGAACCCAAAGGCTACTGGCAAAGCTGTATTCCCTTCTCCTTGCCTAGAGATGCAGCATAGGGGAACGTTCAAGCACTTCGGTCAGAGTGTTTGGAAGGAATACTGTGTGCTGATAACATTTATGGTGTCTTCCGTGAGGAAGAGGTTAGCTTTTTCAGGGGCACATGCTCTCTCACTCTTCATGGGGTAGTTGTGCAAAATAGGACACTGGACTAGGATTGGTGTTCCACACCAAGGTAGTTGGTAGGAAATAGTTTATCCCTGTTCAGCAGTGGATTTAGGCTAAATTTAGTCTTGGGAGTTAGTTAACTGACTGAATTAGCCTCCTTTTAATGTTTCCGTAACATATTAAGCTCCACTTTAATTAAGAAAATTATGGGAACAGGTTGTAGAAAACAAGAAATTGAGGTGGGAAAGATAATCTTATTTTTGTAATGTTTGGGGAGATTTCATTTGTTCATGTCATGTATGAAAAAAAACATTTTTTTTCTGTTGGGTATGAAAATAGCCTGAGGTGGCCCAACGCAGAATATGTGCTGCCGCATTGGTTCTGTTATGTACTTAAAATAACCTGAAGGCTTTTATCCTGTTTTAAGGCGGTTGGTAACTTGTTTCACTCTTAGTTGCTTAGACAGTATTATGTTAATCAAGTACAAACCCCACCCCCAAACATTTCAAAGCAACCAGATAAGTGACCTGATTTTTAAATACTCTAAACAACCATTCATTAGAGCAGGGGTGGGTTCAGGAATTCTGGAAGTTGAAGGCCACAAATCATAAAAGGGCCATAGTTCTCCACCTTTTCATTACAGTAATCGAAGCCTGCCTTTAAAATAGTCGTAAAAATATATCATACAAGTAATATGATTGCTTAGAAGAATGTACTATTCATTCATTCATTCATTCCTGTTCTGTTCTTATGAAAATTAAATACTTTAAGCCAACAGCAAAAAGCTCTATAGCAGTAAGCTTTTGAGGTACTGATTTTGTAAACCCTGGTCATCTTGAATCCATAAAACTGGATGACCTTGAATTGTCCCTGTCTCTTATTTGCAGGCTTTTTGCAAAGATGAAATAGGCAGCACCCTGGATAGATATAATAGATCCATCAGTAGCATTGTCAGCCCCTATGTCTAGTTCCTCCTATTTATCGTTGTCCTCTCCAAACCTTTGCAGGAGCTCAGTGTGTGGATCTTACGAATTCCTACATATGCCAATGTCAGGCTGGCTTCACGGGAAGACACTGTGATGATAACGTGGATGACTGTGCCTCTTTTCCTTGCTTAAACGGAGGGACCTGCCAAGATGGAGTCAACGACTATTCCTGCACTTGCCCTCCGGGATACAATGGAAAGAACTGTAGCACTCCTGTCAGCAAATGTGAGCATGGTCCCTGCCACAATGGGGCTACTTGCCATGAAAGAAACAACCGTTACGTGTGTGAATGTGCACGTGGTTATGGGGGCCTCAACTGCCAGTTCTTGCTTCCTGAACCCCCTCAAGGAGCAGTCATCGTTGACATCACCGATACGTACAAAGAACGTCAGAGCTCCCAGTTCCCGTGGATTGCAGTGTGTGCTGGAGTTATCCTAGTCCTTATGCTCTTGCTGGGCTGTGCTGCCATTGTGGTCTGTTTTCGTCTGAAAACACAAAAGCAGCAGCCTCAGCAAGATGCCTGTAGGAGTGAAGTTGAGACCATGAACAACCTGGCCAACTGTCAGCGAGAGAAGGACATCTCCATAAGTGTCATTGGTGCCACCCAGATTAAGAATACGAACAAGAAAATAGACTTCCACAGCGAAAATGCTGACAAAAATGGCTACAAAGTCAGATATCCATCAGTGGATTACAATTTGGTCCATGACCTCAAGCATGAGGACACTGTTAAAGAGGATCATGGGAGATGTGAAGCTAAGGGCGAAACATACGATTTAGAAGCAGAGGAGAAAAACACAGTACAGCCCAAAAGGTATGGGAGGGGTGTGGCTGAATGGCTCAGGTTTTAAATTTGCAAAAAATAATTGAAATTATTCAAGAAACCAACCTCATCTGGATTTTTCTCTTTGCAGTGAAACATCTGAAAGAAAACGGCCAGAATCGGTATATTCCACTTCAAAAGACACAAAGTACCAGTCAGTGTATGTCATATCAGAAGAGAAAGATGAATGTATCATCGCAACAGAGGTAGATATAGTCTCTCCCAGGCTCAAAATCTGTCCCGTTGTACTAATTGCATCACTCCCTCTGATGCAGCTCAGTTTGTTCCAAGGGATGCCCTAATAATGGTTTATTTACTTTGTAGGATGAGTTAGTAGGGCAATTTTAAAATTAATGCCCATGAGATATATGAATCTTCCCCATAAAAATATGTGGTATCATCATCCCATCAATAGCCATTGGCGGACAGATTCCAGTCTTTCAATTCTGTCCAATAAAATGCTTTAGTCACCCTGTCTATGGAGAAGGGTGGGTGGGTGGGAAATAAAACCACTTTCCTTAAAATGCCTCATCTGGAGGAGATAATTTGATTTTCCGAATGATCAAGTAAATACCTTTTTATGTCTTAATGGGTGTCCTTGAATTATTGTTTTTCACTCTGCCTCTCTTTTGAACCTTTGCAGGTGTAAAAGAAAGATGACATGGCAAAATTGTTGTTTTGAAACAATTTTCAAAGGTGATATGCCCCAATGAATGCTGCTGAACACAAGGAAAGGGAGAAAGATTCCTTCACTGACTGCTGCTGAGAAACTAAATTCAGACTGAGCTGGTTCTCTACTGAAGTTAGCAAAAGGGACTGCAAATAATACGTGACGGAGGCTAGGTCAAGCTCTGTGTTCTAAGATACCTGTTGCACTGCCTTTTATGAAGATTTATCATTGCACTATGGTCAGTTGATTTTTTCCCCCCTTATATGTATTTAAATGAACGGACTGAATTCCTACACAAGAAGTGTGCACTGCCTGGAGTGTGTATTTTGGATTCTATGAGCCAGTTGATTCTTGAGATACAGACACTGCCTTTACTGTCCTTTTTTATACTAAAATGTGTTTTTATTAGGTGGGGAAAGAAAGTGTGTTATTTTTTTTAATCTGTAAAAATTATTTTCAGGATATTTGTAAAGCTGGGGTATTTTGTGATTTTTTTTAATAATTTAACTTTTTTTGGTAAATATGTACAAAGGCACTTCGGGTCTATGTGACTTTTTTTTTTTGTATATAATGTATTTATGAAACATTGTGCAAAATGTTATTTGAGGTTTTTTTTACTGTTTTTGTTAATAAAGAAATTCATTTTTAAAATATTTTTCCAAAATAAATATTATTAATGATATCCAAGGCATATGTTTTTGGGTTTTTTTTGCACATTCACAGTTGAGAAGCTGCTATTGGTACACCAGCAACATCAAGGAAGATAGTCTTGTCAGTTTTTGTGTCAGGCATGAAAAATCAGGTCCATATGTGAAGGTCTAATTAAATTGATTTATTGCTAATCATGCCTATGCACTCGAACTAACAGGCACCTGCTTGGGCTTCAACAGAATTCAAGGGAGGTTGGGTTTAGTTTGTTTATAACTATGTAGGGATTCTAGACTGATCCCTCTTTTAACTCTGTCCCCAGATTCTGCCACTACTCCTACAGTTTGAAATTCCATGTTTCATTACTAATTAAATTTAGAATTTAAAAGACCTTAACAGTAGGGGTCTCGGAGAGACCAAGGAAGGCAACATGGTAGATGTGTAGTGCAATCAAAGCCTTATCTTTTTGTGCTCCCATAGGACAGTTATCAACAGAAAGGCAAAACAAGGGGCGTGAAGGGGCAGGGCTATAATAGAACTATTGTGTCATTGAGAAAAGAGCAAACTGGGATTCAGCAATGGGTTGGGTAGATAAGTTTTGTAAATAATATGAATGTAGTTTCTCACATTTAAATGAGTGCTATTGGCCAAAAAAGCACATCAGGTAGGAGGTTGGATTAAATGACCTCTATGGTTTCTTCCAAATTCTATGATTTAATGTATATTACACTAGGATTAAATTAGAATTTTTCCAGATTTGCTGGTTAGAACGTGAAGCCCATTCATGGAATATAGCTATTTATTCAAGTGTAGAATTTTAAAAAAAAGCTTGGGCTTTTCAGGTTTTACACGCAAAAACGTTCTTTGAATACCTAGTTTATTAGAAAAATCACAAAACTTGCATTGGAATAAATTCGAGTTAACTTATTGGAAAAATTTTATGGCTTTCAATTTCTTACTAATACCTAACAAGTGGACATTTTCTGGAAATTTTCTGAAAGGCCTAATACTAGACTGTGATGATAAGCTCACTACAGAATGTTGGGTAAAGCACATTTTGCACGTACTAACCACTTCTTTCACACAATGGATCCTTCAATTTGATTTTGAGTTCTAGTTTTAATAGGGACCCAGTTCTTGTTGCCATACTTCTAAAGCATCCTATATACTATCATACTTCTTTCAGTCCTGTTTTGGTTTGAAATAGTGTTTAATCAGTTTATACCAGAATACAGAATGTAGCAGTGAAACAGCATTTATTTTTGAATAAATATGGACCACAAATTGATGCCTGTAGTCTCATTTTATTGGTTTGGTGTGTGCATAATCTTGTTTCTTTAAAGAAAAAACTTTTAAAGAAATTCTGATCTTGTCTTCTGCAAGGATCCTTCTTTATATATATATTTTAATCAGATAGTTTTTATTAACCCATAACCAAAGAAACATAGTGGAAAATAAAATAAAAGTAAGCAAACATGCACAAAAATATTTTGTTACTAATTAAAAACCCACATTTGTAAAAACGTTAAATTCCAATTTAAATTCTAAATCCTAGTATTTAGTACAATACAAGTGTTTTTAAACCCAGAGTTTTCTCAATAATTCTATCAACACATTAACATGATCTTATTCCAAAAAGGAGTATAACAAAGAGCATGGCTATAACATATGACTTAAAAGTGTCCATCCTCAAATTTCTTGCAACTCTGACATGTGTTGAATTTGATTGAGTGAATACTACTCTGAACAGATTATGAAGTCAATCCAAATAATCTTTCCACATGAAAGGAGGAATATTAAAAGAAGAAGAATATTAGAAAAAAGAAGGAAAATGAGAAACATGAATACGTCACCTTTACTATTACTGCCAATGTCGTAGGTGCACAAAGGAATGTAATTAAGCTGTGCAACACCAAATTTAGTAATCAGTAACAAAAAATGGCCAGAGATAAGGAAGCTGAATCTTACAACTGCAATCGCATATCACTAGCTAGTCTTTCTAGGGAGTCTCTGGAATTTGCAACTCTTTGTTGCACACTTTGTGTAGATGTGAAGATCTGCATCTTATAAAAATTTCCTCACTAGCGTTGAAACCTGCACTTTTTTAAAAAATTCAGAGAGAAGTAAAAAGAACTTTGAAAGACAGATGTTGGCTATCTTACTGACACAGTATAAATCTTAATCTGGCCAAAGGAGGAAAATTTTCAGAATGAAAGTGCGCATGAACAGGTCTTCCATATGGAATCGGTCTTCCAAATCCATTGGGTTTTCAGTGGAAGTGGGGAAACATCTGCTGATTATTAACAGAACGGCTGCCAAAGTAAATAGCATAAACAATCTAACTGCCTAGTCCAATGGCTCAGTTCAGTATAAGTCAGCATCATACAAGTAGTCCTCATTTAGCAACTGCAAATGGGACTGGTAACTTGGTTGTTAAAGAAATGAGTTGCTAAATGAAACCATGACTGCGTGTATGATTTATCTTCAGCTGCTTTACAGACTGGCAAAGTTGTTTTTTCATCATTGTTGTAATTGAGAAAATTTGCTGTACAAAACAGTCACTAAGTGAAGACAATCTGAATAGTATCCATTTATCCAGAAAGCCCATATTTCACAAACAACCAAGAATCAGCCCAATTCATCGATGTAGGAACAGCAGCATGTTTTTGATAGGATAGCCACAACTTTAGCCTTCTAATTCCTGATCACAGTTCCAGGATCATTACATGTAAATTACATATTCCTCAAGGGATACTGCAATTTTTGTAATTTTTATTGAATTTCAGTTTCCTTGTTTTGGTCATAGCAGAGGATATATTTACCCATGTAAACAATGGATGAAATAGAAATTATGAAATAGCTGAAAAGATGACCTTGACTTTACACAATGATTAAGAGACTCAACAGCAAAAAAGCAAGAATAGCCAGACTAAAAAATATTAATGCCCTTGTCCTATTGTTTCTTTTTATAAGTATCCATCTCATGTATTCAAAACTATGTTTATTCTTATACCTGTATTTTGTAAAGCGATTAACAAATCAAATCAAATCAAATCAAATCAAATCAAATCAAATCAATCAATAAATAAATAAAACTAATAACAGTAACAAGGTTAAAAACCAGCTAACTTCAAAGCTCTGGAAATAAATATTTTCCTTTCATCTTCGTAGCTCATTTATTTATGATCTGTTATCATAATAGTCGGCTTTTCCACTGGCCAGTATCATAGGAAAGAGGAGAAAAGCGAAATGCAATTTCCAAGCCAATGGCAGTGGCTCAAGGATTGATTAAAGCATTGTGTAATTGATCAGATTATTGCAGTTTAATACAACATCCGCCTAAATTGTATCAACAAAAAGATGAAAATTATACCATTTGATATGCAACTAAAACTCTCAAGTACCCATAGCTCACCAACTCATGCTGCATTCTGAGGATAATCGGTAATGCCTCTTCTATCACTATTTCAACTGCAAGAGATGCTTTGAGAAATGCTTAAAATCTAATCCACGGTGAATCTTGCTCAAGTCCATTAACTTAAGTGGGTTCCTCCCTGTCTCCTTTAGTGTTAGATTTGGTCCATTTAATCCGACTATGTTGTTTTACACTTCATCTTGCTTTCCTTGCTTTCCAGTTTTAATGAAGGGGAAAGCAATATAATCTTAGATACTGACAGGCTATTTGTGTAATGCTGCCCAGGTTGGCTTTGAATTAATTCCAGGAAGTGTTATCTATTTGAACAGCAGCTGTGAGCATCCAGAAATTGGGCAGGTTTATCTAGGTTGTCTATCTGTCAAATGCAAGAGTTATTTTGACATTTCCTCTTGAGAAAGAAAATGCTAGGCTTTGTTCAAATTTGCTGTTGAAGGATTGTTGTTGTCCACTTAAATTTGTCTTGTGGCATAATTTTGTAACAACATGTTTTCACAAAGTTTAAATGAACAGACCTGTTTTCATAAGTGTGTGGGGAAAAAAAACCCAATGGTTTACTTACCTTAACAAAATGCACTTTTATTTTTTGACATAGTATTTAGTATTTAACTACATAAGTTTATAATTCAAAATGATAGGAAAAATGGTATCCATTTACTTCATAAAAGAGATCAGTTAAGCATTTAGATTTTTAAAAATGCTGTTAAACTAAAGGAATTCTTTTGTTTAGCTTATTTTCTTTAGCTTAACAATTCTTATTCTTTTTAACCTGCAGTCTTCAAATATGAGGCCTTGCCTCTTGATAATATCTAAAAATAAAACTATAAAGTGGAAAGGGAGCTCTCAGCTCCTGACTTAGAAAAATCTGATCATTCTGAAAGCTTTGTGACAAAAATGGAATTATGGCTATTCATTTGGTTTAAATACGTGGGACATATTTTCACGCTTAGAAGTCAGTTTTCTGATTACATCCCATGTTATTAGAATTCAGCGGTAGAAAGGGGAGGAGTCCCTGTGGATTTTACTCTGCTAGCCATTACCAACTACGGAGGGTGATGATCTGTGGTGGGATTCAAATAATTTAACAGGCAGTTCTTCCAGGGTCATGTTGGTTGTCGTAGGAGGCATGGTCCATCCCCATCCTCCAGCTCAGCTGCACATACGGTAAGAGCTTCTTGCAATGGCTAACCTGATCCTGGGCAAACCAGTTGTTAAATTACCCCCCCGGCTATCAAAGTAGATCTTGGGTGCTGCGCTGCAATGGAGAAATGGCCAATGAAGTGGCTGACATGAGGGGAGGAGGAGGTGCAGGGACAAGAAAGTGGGAAAGCGGCCTTCTCCTTCCCTTGCACTGGCTGCTCTGTTGCCTGTTTCTCCACTGCAGCACAGCACAGCACAGCACCCAGCATCCACTTTGATAGTGTGGGTGGGTAATTTAACAACCAGTTTACCCAAACTGGTGTAAATCGGCTGAATCCTACCACTTCATTTTAAGGCCATTGAAGCATGTCTGAAGATATTTCTACAGTTATATGGCCAACATGAGGTCATGGATGTTAGGATTCCAGCAGTTACCCCATAATGTCAACTCATAAAACATTTATAGAGCTGTTTTAGAGTTGTCAGGAGACCTGTTATCTTCTCACTGAAGTGGTACCTATTTATCTACTCACATTTGCATGCTTTTGAACTGCTAGGTTGGCAGAAGCTGGGGGAAAAATTGGAGCTCACCCCAATGTGTGACACTCAGGACTCGAACCTAGGTTATTAGCTCTCCAGCCAACAAGCCAGTGTCTTAACCACTGAGCCACCACACCACCCAAGAATTGAGAGGTACATAATAAATAATGATTTCAAGTCTGTCTAGTCTTGTATCCTCCAAAAAACTCATCACAAGTTCATGACTAGAAGAACCAGATGAGGGGAGGATAATCAATATATTAATAATACAACAGTTTAAAGGAGATCCTTATTAAGGACTTTGCTCACTAATAGTTGAGCTGTAGTATTCAACTCCCAGAAACACTGTCCTGTTCCAACTACCCATGATTTTCCTTTGAGTGTTTTTCAAGTAGGAAAATGGAATGACAATACTGTGTTTGGAATAGTCTTGTCTTTCTTATTATGAGTATAAACTGTAGCTTAGAAAATAGGACAAAACTGTTTAGAAACCTATGGGGGACTGTTTGGCTTAATGAGAACTTTATTTGGCTACTACACTTACCCTTCACATACACTGATGACAAGGTCATATCATCCCACTAAATATCCCACTACGTATCATCCAACTAAACCTTCTCCACTTGAGGCAAGAAAAGACTCAAACTAAACTTGGGCAGGTAAATCATAAATTCAAATGCTGCTGATCTCCAATTCCTAAAGATCTCCCTAGCATGGATAAAGGTGAAAGATGCTGGAGTTTGGAGTTCAGAAACCACCGGAGGGCTAAAAGTTTTCCAAGCTGTGAATTAAGTTATCAGGGCTGAGCGAAAAGACTGCTGGTACATGTGAAATCATTAAACTCATTGACAGATTTCCCAGCCACTTCTGCATGGAAGCTATAGTATGAAATGGTGTTAACATCATGCAGGGAGAATTGGATTGTTACTGTTTTGTTGCAAGAAAGGTTTTCTTTGAGCACTTAAAAATAAAAATATCTTTCACAGCTGAAATATGCCAGTCAATTACCATGGAAATGCCATTATAAAGAAGCCACTGCTTTTTGCGGGAGACAGAGATTTTCTTAGACTTTTCCAGAAATGTTACAGGAAGTGTAAGGTTGAGGATAATGAACAGGTGCTTTCAACAGCTGTTAATGTACCACAAGTTGCCTTTTTTTTCCAATTGGTTTTTGTTAAGGGATCAAGATGTGCTTTTTCCAGAGGGTTTTATCATAAAATATTCAAATAATCTATCTTTCTTTCTTTCTTTCTTTCTTTCTTTCTTTCTTTCTTTCTTTCTTTCTTTCTTTCTTTCTTTCTTTCTTTCTTTCTTCCTTCCTTCCTTCCTTCCTTCCTTCCTTCCTTCCTTCCTTCCTTCCTTCCTTCCTTCCTTCCTTCCTCTCTTTCTTTTGCTTTTAAAATTTAAGAAATGGCAAAAGTATCATTCTTCATTTGGTTAACATTGTAGCCTTCAAAGTTATAAGTTTTCAGAAAAATTAATAACTTAGCTTATTGCTTTCTGCACATGAGCAATATAAACACGCCTTTTGGAAACCCAAAGAAGATTTCTGATGAATGGCTTGCTGTAAAAAGACTTTAGAATTATAAGAAACACAAACATTGACATAAATACAGAATACCACAACCAAATTTGGAAATGGATAATGGCTCACTTGATTATATTGCCTTACATTCCACCTGAATCAGAATAGAAATGGCAAAAGGGGAAATTAATATAAATATATTTCCTAATTTGTTAGCTAGATACCTTTCTTTCTTCCATGACCTCAAGGGACCATACATACCTGTCCTTCACAACTCTGTGAGGGAGATTGTGCCAAAGGAGAGTGATTAAATTTAAGCGAGTTAGGAAGTTTCAGTAAATCTTCAGTTTTATACCACCCCTTAGACTGCCTAGGATCTTTTCTCAATATTTCTTCTCAATTGCTTTATTCAAGTTTGATCAGAGACAAAATGTTGCTGTATATCATTTGCCTCCTGGTTATTTTGTTCTGATCAAAGTTCTAGCTATCATGTTTCCCGGAAAATGCAACCAACCCTGAAAATAAGCCCCACCCTGCGGGTTTTTTACACGTTCACCTAATATAAGCCCCATCCCCAAAATAAGCCCTAGTAAAGGGAGTGGGGGTGGCCAGTATAGGAGGCAGAGAATGTGCATGGGCTGACAGTGTCTGGCAGCAGCCACAGCCTGTGCAGCACAGGTGAATACCTGTGCAAGTAGGTATGTGTTGGGATTGCCTGCCTTCCGCTCCATGCCTTCTGCTCTGTGCAGCCCCAGAGTGCACCAACTGAGGTACTGATGAACTGCAGCTGCTGCTGGATACCATCAGCCCCACTTGTCAGCTCTTGTGTTTGCATTGGGGGGGTCGGGCACCCAGCCAGGCTGATCACCCTGAAAATAAGCCCTAGTGCTTAATTTGGGGCCCAAGTTAACCACCATGTAAAATTCATATAATCCTATCAGTCCATCCACCTGTCCATTTTATTTGTTTGTTTCCATTTGATACTCAACATTTTCTGGCTACTGAATGTATTCAATCCAATCCATGCTGAATTAGAAAAATTTTGGTTTCTCTGATAAAAAAAATGTGTGCAGGGAAGAGTGCATTTTTTTTTTTGCAAGTTAGATTCTATTGTGTTAGATGCCACCTGGTTAAAAATCACTAGCCAATGGCTTAAAGAAAGTCAAGCATTGGCCCCTGCCCGCAAATTGATGGAAACATTTTTAGGTGGGGAAGCTGAGAATAACAGTTAACGTAATTAAATTTACAAGGACATTTTTATTGGACCAAATATCATGAATCTAAAATGTGAAATGTAGGCTATGGAAATGTGCCATGGCTTCTTAAAATTCTGGAAGTGATGAAACACACATTCTTTGCCAGAAAATGTATGCCAAAATTAACTTAGTAAGAGCAATGAGGTTGGTGTAAGGCATTTGGGTGTGTGTGTGTATGGAAATCTGGTGTCACTTCTTGTCATTTTATCATGAATTTCTTCTGCATTATTATAAAGATGTGCTATAAGATAATACAAACACAGAATAAGTGTCTTTATAGCTAAGGCAATATAAACGAAAGCTACTTCAAAAATCAGAATGCGTAAAATTTTTGCCAGTTTACTTGGCATGGCAAATTCTTTTTTCTTAAAAAAAAAACAGATTATTCAAACATGAAGATTGGTGATTTTAAGATATTTAGGATATCGTATAGGATATTTGGGCTTGAATTAGCAGTTTGGACAGCCTGGTGTCAACATTGGTCAGTTGTAAGGAAATCTCGTTTGGCTTTAGAATAGTTCATATTTCTCTTTTTTTTTTCCAGGATAGGAAAATGTTATAAAACTATAGAATAGTTTCCTCTGGGTCAAGGGTCCTCAAACTTGGCAACTTTAAGACTTGTGGACTTCAACTCTAGCTATACTGGCTGAGGAATTCTGGGAGTTGAAGTCCACAAGTCTTAAAGTTGCCAAGTTTGGAGACCTCTGCTCTGGGCTGTATTCCTCTGGATAGATGGAACTTCAACTTTCATAATTCTCAGCCGTTATGAGAACTGAAAGAATTATGGGATGACCTCGAAATATGCTAAGATTGCAACTCCTAGAAATCTAATGAAGTCATTTAAACCAATGTTTAATTCAAAATAGTGGAAAAATAAAATATTGCAACAGAGACATATTTGATGTTTATGCAGAAGATGGCTATAATATTTGCCATTTTGTCCTTTGCCTTTACCAAAACACTTATCCCCAAATCAACTCTGAATTCCACTGTTTGGGCTACCTCAGGAATACATTTGTGGTATCTAAATGGTTGGGAAAATATGCTCTGTTAAAAAGATTTCTACTTCAGGAAGAACAGATGTTAAATCTAAAGGTAAGAAAGGTCATTGGGATGGTTTGTTGATCACTATGGAAATGATTGGCCATTGGCTAATGATCTTAAGGATGCATTCCTTTTGTCCACAATAAATCTATCCCATAGTGTTTCCCTTTTGATCCCTTTATATGGAGACAAACAAAAAGTTGTGTTTGTAGTGAATAACTGGAGCTGATATTCTTGCCAGCTGTTAAGAGACTTTTTTTTTTTTTAAAAAAAGGGGGGGAATAAGGGCAATGACATCTGGTTAACAATGATGTTTCCAAATAGAACTATTTGTTGGGTGATCTTGGAAAAATAAAGAAGGTAATAAGAGATAGTGCCAACTACTGGCTCTGCATTCCCCTTTTTGAAAACTGAAAGTGATGACATGGAATCAAAATCCCAGTAACTTTAACTCAAAGTTAAATCACTATATTACTTGGAACCCTGACAGTAACATTAAGGGGAACCTGATAGCAAAGAAATGGTGACATTGCATTAGCTCATATTATATAATGCAAGCGTATTTCACACGGTAAACTTTCAAATTTAGCTCCCTCCTCCGCCCCTGTCAAACTACTCAATGGATCCACCCCTTATTTTTTTGGAAGACAGGCAGAAAATGGGTTGTTTTGTTCATCCTTCATTTACCTATCCACTGTTCTCTTTCTTTTCTGCTTAGCAGTTAACCACAAAGATTTTCACCCAAACTGTTTTGCTCTATGCTGCTTTCCCAGGTTTTTTTTCACCTTCTTTCCAATGTTACTGATCATGTTCTGAGAAAATGTCACCAAAAAACATCTTTTAAAAAAAGCGTTAAAATCTTGTTTGTTGTTTTTTAAACTACAATTTAGCTTGACCACTCTTGGTACAAGAGACTAGGATTTTCAAAGGAAAAGATGAAAAGCCATATTTTCATTCTCTGGTTTTCGTCCCCAGCTCTTCAAGTAGAAGGTGTGTTGACTTTTGCTCGAGACTAAATTCAACTTATCCTGCCTTTCTCTTTCTGCTTGTTTCACGGAAGTCTAAGCAGCTCAAATCAGTAGATAATGAAAATCCCAAAATGGAAACAAGATTTATTTTTTCCATAATGTTGTTTCCTGGGGTCAAGAAAGGACAGGAAAGGAGATGACAATTACTTAAATAAACAGGACTCAGTGAAACGAAACAAAAAACAAAAAAAACCTCCAACATGCAAATGAAACCACAGTCACCAAACTGTGATCTCAGCAACAAAATAATTATTCTACAATCTATTAGAACGTTGTCATTTTTAGACAAATGGCCTCAAGGAATATCTTTGATTTGAAAGACTGCAATGCTTTTTTCTTTATTCCTGTAGCAATGGTATTCCTAGCATTATTACTTCAGTTACTACTAATAAAATACAGTTGCTTGACAATATTTTTCAAAATAATAGTAATATTAATCAGCCAAAGGGGATTTCTGCAGATTAAAGACCAATTTGGGATTAATTACATCCTAATGAATCTCAGATTTTTACTACTCCCAAGAATGCATAGACCACCATTACTGTTTGTTAATACCAGTATATTGAGAGCACACTCAGCATACTTACTAGATGTACCCTTTGCCTCAACTATCTTAAATTATTTCGAGCAATAAAAGCAAGTTATTTGACTCATGACACATGGGAAAGCACACAGATCTGAGAGAAAAACAAAAACAGCTTGAAAACTATCTTTGCTTAGTAATAGAGAAATCCATAAGGGTGGCATTTGTCATATAACATTTGGACTGAAATGGCTTGCATTTTGATACAAGCCAAAGTGTCTATCTTTGTCCTGTTCTTCAATAACTGAAGGACCAGGAAGAGGCCAAATAGTTTATTCTGGCTTTGCACAACAGGAAAATAATCCCCCAGAGGAAGAATTTATGTAGCTTCTTTCTCAAACTTGGTAGCTTCCAGCTAATTCTGGATTTGGGGCATTTTACTTCCCATATGTTTGAGGCAGTCAAGCTGGGGAGAACTCTGATGTCTTTGGCAAACAAAGCCATATTTTTCAGATCTTGATAACTCCTTATGGAGGGCCCCTTCTGTACCCCCACATTCGCCAAATCTGTGAACATTAAAAAAAATCACATCATTTAAATTCCATTAGTTGAGCTATGAGAGCTCAAAGTGTAATTATTGAAAATAATCATAGGATCATTTCATTCTTGAATGAAACCAGTATTCTGTCGAAGCCCATTGAATCACATTGTCTAATGATTCATACTTTGGTATTTGCATAAGCAGTCAATAGTTAATTCAATACCATGATTGTGGCTTTTAATGTCATAACTGTGGTAGCCTGTACATGCATGTATCACTCTGTGATCATCTGAGTTAAGGACAATATTTGGGAAAATAGTTCTACCAATGCAACAATTGGAGGTATTGACCAACGAAGCCTCTGATGGAGTTACTAAAACAAAATAGCCTTTTGGAGCTTGGTCAAACTCCTTTCATGACAGTCAAGTTGGTGACACCACCATAGTCTGGGAAGCCCCATGTTTTGGCAAAAAATAAAAATCATAAAAGTGTGTGGGAAAAATAAGCTAAGTCAATAACTCCTATCCAAAGTTAGCAACTAAATCAATAAATAAAATTAACTCTTCACCACTCAACCCCTTTACTGACCACACATGGTTGAATGATAAGAAGAGCCTGAACACTAGGACGAGGGAAATAAAATTGTTAAGCTGAGGTAGCTGGCTGGAACTCTGGATAGGAGCCGTTCAACTTAAAGCATTTTATTGCTGATCATACTGATCGGAGATATATAAATAGAAAGCACATTCATGAATGTCCAGCTTATCTGTTGCTCCCTGCTTCTCCAAATCTGCTTCCCAACATACATACAAACTGCCGCTATGCAGCCAATGGATTGTACTAAAGCTACTGGTGTGGCTTTTAGTGATTGCACTAGTAAGTTGTCAGAAACAGAGGTATCACAGCAATTTCATGAGTTCCTGCACATAGGAATTCTGTTTGGATATTCCTATACCTGATTAAAATTACAAACTGAACCATGGGATCTATTGTCTAACCTTATTGTCTTCCTCGTCCTGTGCTCAGCCCTGTTATGGTATTTTTCAACTATTAGAGCCATCTTGTCTAAACTGGGGACTCTCCAGATTTGTGGGCCAACTTCAGAATTCCCTAACCAGCATGGCTACACATTTGGAAAGTGCCACATTTGTCGCAGATTACTTTGAAGAGTGAATATCTGCAATAGAGAGAGACAATACATCCCTGCTGCATAAATTCCATCTCTTCAGAATATGGCAGGAATAGGGTTCAGACAGATTCAAATGTTACATTTCATTGACATCTATACTGCCTTAATCACCTTAATTTTAGGGTTATTCAGGCTCAAGCCTAGAATGGTTGCTTCTGACTTTCCTATTTTAGTTTTTTTTAACAGCCAAAGAATAACCATTGTCTAAGATTACTTAGTGACTACAGTTGAATCTGGAACTTCTGTCATAAGCCATTGTGATCATTAAGCCAATTACCACATGACCTGACTAGAGTTTATGACTGTTTTATGATGGTCACTGCAGTCATTAGGTAAATCACATGGCTGTTAAGTGAACCACATGGTCATTTAGCAGATCCACTCTCCCAAATGGGCACTTTTTGTCAGAAACCCGCAAGGAACACCAGGAAGGAGCAAAAATTGTCACAAATCACAGACATGTGACTGCAGGATGCTTTATTGCCAAGTGCCCGAAAAGTAATCATGTATGTGGGTAGCAGTTGTAACTTTGAGGATTAGTCACAAGTATCTTTTTTTAGGGTTGGTCATAACTTTGAGTGTTCATTAAATGAAGACAACCTGTACATCATGGAGAAGTAGAAGTATAAATTGCATAATGTATAGGATATTCTGCCCTAGTGCATAAACCTATTTACTGATTAAAGGTATCTCCTGATATTGATGAAAATGCTGTCTCCTGAAAGCCCTAAGATCGTCTTAACAATAAAATCATCATCAGAGCCATAATAAAATATTTGCATTTTGAAACTTTTTTTAAAAAAACCTATGAAACAAAGCATGCTTATTTATTTAGCTTTGTATATTTAACATTTTTTATCATGATTTTATTTCTTCCCGGTACTTAATTGGATTCAATTTTCTTAGGAAGAAAGTCAAAGCAAGCAAGTATCTGTGATACTTTAGTTCATTTACAGCTAAGAAGGGTTAGCACTATATGAGTAAATATGGGAATTACAGGTTAAAAACAGCAATAAATTTCTTAAAATCCAATACATCCTAATCCCAAATGTTATCATAGACCCCAGATACAGCTTTTTTTTCCTTCTTAATATCTGATTCTAACTGTGAGTTTCTTTAGACAGCAGAAACATAAATCATGGCATATTCAGAGATGAGTTAATAAGAATTCCTTTCCCTTTATATATTTTCAAACTATTCAGTAGGCCAGCTGTTCAGATTAATCTTTCTAAGGAAAAGAAGGAACTGACTGGCCAATTTTGCTAGAAAGATTTGACAGGCTTAATCCTACCGACTGTCTCATTTTATTCTCAGTTTCACAATAATACATTTTGGAGTGAGCAAAGGATAGCTTAGATCAGGTTTGTCAATCTCCCAGCCTGTGGGCCAGATGCGTCATGCGATGGCCACACCCATGCCTGGTTTAGCGAAGGAGAAAAAAGTCCTGATACATCACTTGACACTACCATGACAACATGAGTTTGACACCCCTGGCCTAGATAAATTTCCCAGATAGTGTTTAACCCAGTGTTTCTCAACCTTCGTGACTTTAAGACAAGGGTCTTCAAACTTGGCAAGTTTAAGACTTGTGGACTTCAACTCCCAGAATCCCTGAGCTAACATGACTGAAGGAGGAAAATCTGGGAGTTAAAGTCCACAAGTCTTAAAGCTGTCAAGTTTGAAGACCCCTGCTTTAAGATGTGTGGACTTCAGCTCCCAGAATTTCCTCAATATACTGGCTAGAGAATTCTGGGTGTTGAATCCATGCATCTTAAAATTACCAAAGTTGAAAAACGCTCGTTTAGATGAATTTATCTCTAATGTGAGGGGAAAAAAAATACACATAAAAGATGGAAGCAAGGACCAATGTAACCTGGGCTATTTGAGGAATCTCAAATGAGGTACACAGACCTGTTCAGATGACTCTGCAAACTGTTATGGGATTAAATCTGGCTGCAATATACAGAACCAGTTGAACTTTGTGGACCTTCTCTTCATAGGCAGCCGCAAGTAAAGTACACTGACTGCAGTCATCCAAAGCTGAAATCAAATTACCACAGCTGGGTCTTAACTTTGGCCAGAAGAAAGGCCACTGATATAATAGATAAAATTTATTGAATAGATCAACCGTCCTCTTTTTTACTATAGCATGCAATATTGCGACTTTGAAAGCAGATTGTGGGAAAGCCATATTCCGTTATTGTTATTATGGACTAAGTCTCCCTAAGGAGAAAAAATATATGAGCATCAGATTCTGTTTCATTTCTGTTATTACTTCACTCAATGTGTTATTTCACTTTTTAAAAGGAAAGGATTGGGTTTTGAGAAAGAGGGAAGTACAAAAGGCTGTTATTCCAGCAAATTAGGGACCACACATTTATCAGGGAAAAACTGAGAGAAGATGCTAAATTTAATGAGTTTGTCAATGTATATTTAACCATAGCATTAAATAATCAAGTATATTTGTTGTGCCTGGGACAATACTCCCTTACTGTTAGTTGAATAGCAGCATGGTTGAAATGCAAAATGACAGTTTAACAGATAACAGATAATCAGAGTTGGAAGGGATCTTATAGGTCATCTAGTCCAACCCCCCACCCAAGCAGGAAACCCTACACCATTTCTGACAAATGGCAGTCCAATCTCTTCTTGAAAGTCTCAAGTGATGATGCTCCCACAACTTCCGAGGGCAAGCTGTTCCATTGATTGATTGTTCTCACTGTCAGAAAGTTTCTCTTTATTTCCAGGTTAAATCTCTCCTTGTTTAAAATGGACACAGTTTAAAAATGGAGACTTTGGAAGTGTTAAAATGTGGAAATGTTGAACTGAGGATCTACGTACTTTTGAAAGGAATGGCTAGGTTTATATTTGCTCTAGGAATCTTTGTTTTGTTTTAAAAGATCTCAGCAGTCATTAAAAGAATTTAGTAGTCTCTATAATATCAATTTGTGATCTCTTCAGAAAAAGAGATTTGGACATTTTGATAAAATGAGTAAAGCACACACTGCTGGATTTTGTTTGTATTCCTCCTGCCAAGGAAGGCCTACAAGTTACAAGAGCCAAGAATCTAGTCAACAATTTTATTCTTTTTGGACAAGAACAGAAAAGACACAGGAAATTCCCGACTCCACCTAGATATAATTAAGTTCAATGTTACTAGAAGACAAAAATTTATATTGACACAATCCATATCAGGCTTTTCCTCCAGGATAAGCTGAGACACTATGGCCCAGTTTGCTTGATACTCTTTATCGCTTGGGGTGGTTTAAGTGTTAAAATCAAGTTAAGCAGCTTTGCTATTTAACCCAAAAATCATTAGATCTAGCCCCAAACATCTCACGTCATCTCCTGTCATGCAAACGACTAACTGAAGAAGATGTCCATGATGGGAAATTTCAGAGCGGTCCTGCAAAAATGGGACTATTTTTATGATTGATCATACAGTCAGCTGGTTGTTTAGATTGGAGTTGGCATCTTTGTCCATCTCTTAAAACCTTCCCAAGAACTTGGAATAGGCTGATGTTGTTTAAATACAGTATATTAAAGTTATCATCGCAGAATGTAAGTTGTTCCAAGCAAATCTGGCTTTTGTGGTTGACTGATGGTGGTCTTGTCAATGCCCATGGTGTTCAAGTGGTACTCCAGATGTTTGGGGATGCACCCAAAGCTCCTGTCACTGTTGGTACTATTTTTGTTTTCTTTTGCTACAGTCTTTATAGCAATGGGGAAATTTTTATGTGATCCCCCCTGTGAGAAAGAGTTCTTTCTCTTCTCTTCTGTTGTCTCCATGTACTATCACATTCACTGTCCATAGTACTTTGTCTTTCTTACCGACAGTTGTTATGTCTGGGATGTTATGTGGCAGGGGCATGTATGTTTGAATTCTGAAGTCCCAGAACATTTTGGCTCCTTCGTTTTCTACGGTATTACCTTTGTCTGTGATCCTACCAGTTCTTGCTTGCAGGCAAATACATTTCTTGTAGATATTCCAGTACACCATTGTTCCTACTTTGTCAGCTTTATATAATTGAAGTACCATATTATTGCCCCTACTATGTTATTACTCTTGTACTTGCAACCAGAAAACTACTATAATACATATTTAATATTTAAATAGATAATTTTAGATTTTTTTTAAAAAACCAGTTTGTTAGTTGGTTGCACATGTGCATTATTGTCATAATTTGATTTGGCGGTTTTGTTTAGCATGTGACCCCAACCATTGTGCTTTGTGAAGCATGTTTATAGCTTAACATATGGTCTGAATCTAACCAAAAAGGGCTTGCTCAATAAACCGTGATTAAGCAAATCATGATGTACATGGTCGGTGAACTTGCTGTTGTTTTGCTTTAAATTCAGACAATATTGTATACCTAAACAAATTCTTAGATCTGAATGTCAAACCTAGCAAAAATCAGCTAAATGGATAAAGCAGTGCTTTTAAAGAAAAGTTCTATTTTCATCAGGTTGCTTGACTGTTCAGTGGCTTGTCAAAATATGTTTACTGTTGTTGCGAGTTAAATAATTACTTTTTTTACACTCTGCAGTGAGCATACCCACACCCCCAAGAGACTACTGGACTGCGTCATGGATCTTTAATAATGCTCCATGGCTTTCCAGTTTTTGACTGTGTCAATTGGTTCAAGGAAAGGAGTCTGTCTCTGAGGAATAATTTACAGATATTAATGGGAAAGGTATCAGCTGCTCGAAGAACACCAATAATATTCATAATTAAAACTATAGTCCCCAGGGTATTTCTCTTTATAAGCTTCTCTGAATCTGGATCTTTATTTCCTCTTGTTCTTGTGTTTGATCCTATCCAGGGAGACCTCCCTTCCTGCATGTGCAAAATGCAAGAAGTGAATGTCCCACCCTACTTATAATGCCCAAGAAATTTCAGTTTCAAATTTAAAATTGTAGGAGGTGCTCAGATCAAGATTTTTCTGTGCCTTGGTAACAGGGCCTTTTTATTATAAGTGGAACACACTCAGTTCACCTCTGCAGAAATCCAGGCCATGGATGGGTGGGGTTAAACTCAATCATATGACACAAAGATTGGTATCATGATGCTTGCAGTTGACCTCTTAACACAAGGCTCAACAAACTTGGCAAGTTTAAGACTTGTGGACTTCAACTCCCAGAATTCTTGAGCTAACATGACTGGAGGAGGAATTCTGGGAGTTGATGTCCACAAGTCTTAAAGCTGTCAAGTTTGAAGAGCCTTGTCTTAACACTTGGATGTGGCAAAAAAACCAACAACCTGGGGGTTAGGAGAGCCACATTGAGGATTTTCATTACATTAAACAGCCTAAATATCTCTCTACCTTTTAGAATGTACTTGAAAGCAAAAGCTTTGATCTCCTCATTCTTATATCCAAGAATATAGCATGGATTGGACCATGCTATATTCTTAGATATATGCTATTTTAAATATGTGTTTGTTATCAAACAGTGCTGAAACAATATTCTGATATCCTCTTGTGCTTTTTGTATTATCTTCTCCTTCTAAACTCTCAACACTCAACTATGTGAACTTTTCGTTGGTTTCAGACCTCATAATTGCCTTCTATAAGAGCCATACAAGAGTTTCGAAGAGTGAGCAGTAAAAGGAAATCAGGCTGTCAGAGAACACAATGGTGAGCACCATCAAAGCTGACACTAGCTAGAACATAGAACAACTCAAAGAAGTAGTGTAAAATTGGAAGATATGGAGAGACCTGGCCCATAGAATCCTCAAGAGTCATACACAACTGAATGGATAGCATCATCATCAAGAGCCATGTCTCTTACACCTGATTTTCATCATGCCACAAACCTGAAGTTGATTTCCATTCTTCCCTCTGCTGAGTTCTGTGCTGTAGTCTTCAGAATGAAAGATCTCATTCCTACCCACAAGCTTTATTATGACAGAGTTTTTTGTTTGTAACTGAGTGTAGATATGGACTGCAACTTTAGTAGTTCCTCCTAGTTTAACCATCGGAGGGTCATAGTTTCCCCCTTCTGGCACGGCAGAATATTCTTCCTTTTAGTCGTGGAAGAGTCAGGATTCTCCTATCATCAAAAACCCATCACTTCTACTTATCCTAATGTATAATATGAAGTATAACGGCTGGGAAAGCAGGAGGAGAGGAGTGGGTGTTTTGAGTGCTAGTTCTCTCAAAATTCCCAAAATGAGACGGAAGCAGGACTTTTGCTGTTACTTCTCTGATCTCTGTTGTGATGAAAAAAAATGATAGCAAAGAGCCACTCTCATCATTTCTCCTGTTCTCCATGAATTGTGGGAAGGAAGAAAAAGAGAAATGGATCTGCTGCACTTGCCCTGGCTCCAAAAAGATCTCCTTTCCCATTGAAGATCAACTAAGGGGACCACCACAAAGATGCTATTCTCAAAGTTGACATTTCTCCCACCACCACATCATGGCTTAGGTGCTACAGTGCCTAAGGGAGTGGAAGTTGTTTTATACATGTTTCCAGTTCACATGTGACAGTAATGTACTGGATGACCACTGTCCTGTATCAAGGACTGTTAGCCCTTCAAGATAGGTCAGTTCAGAGAACAGACTATAAAAAATTAAAACATTACTAAAAAAGCCAGACAATATTTTATTTTAAGTTTATGCCTGCTGAAAAGAGGACACGATTTAAAAAGAAGGACAAGTCCTTCTTTGTCAGATGTCTGGTAATCCTAAGCAGAGGAGATGAAAGAGGGAATTGGTCCTCTTCTCTCTCCCTATTAATACTGTGGGAACAGAAATGCTGGAAAATGACTTCTCTAGTGCTGATGAATCTTCTGCTCTCAGACAGTAAAAGGAAACATTTCATATCTAGCCTCTCTCTTTGCCTGAGATCTAAGTGCAGATAAAACACCTATTTTGTTTTGCTCCTGAGACAGAACAGCAATCTGCCTTGTGGTCAGCAGTTCTCTGAATTGGCAAATTTGGGGCAAACTCCTGGTGCAGATAACGGCACTTTTGTGCTGCTGTATGGAAGAGCTTTCAAACTCAAAAAAGTTGTTTTGAATTTGAAACCAGTTATTTCAAGTCAAGAGAAAATGTTCTGTCCTGATCTTATTGGCAGTCTTCTGACCTAGAGATCAACATGTCCTTTTCCCAGTAAGATCAAAACAGTATCAAGGAACTTCCTTTGATGCTGGAGCAGCCAATTTCAAACATGAAATGTTTTGCAGGTCTCTAGGGTAGGAACATAAATTTGCCTTCATTCGTGAGAACATAGATAGTCTAGTGAGATTCAATGTAATTAAGACGATGATGTATACTCTTATTCTCTCATTCCAAATTTAACTTCACAGAAATCTGCTATTGCCCCCTTTCCTCCTCCAAAATAACAAATTCCATGCTGGAGATTATTAGAAAGGCAATATAAATAAAATTGGCAAGATCAAGATATCATATTTAAATTTATGATGTGTGGGGCACATCTGGTCTAAAGTTGACTGAAGTATTTGAATAGTATTTCAAGAAAAGGTTACAAGGTATTTGACAGCTTATAATTTAGAAAATGATGAGCAGGAGTAGACATTATACAAAATTATGTACAGATTGGGAAAAATAAATAAACTTTTCCTCCTCTCTCCTAAAATGCTAATCTTGGCTTTGGTGTGAGGCAGAGCAATGAGAGTTCAGGACAGGTAAAATGAAATATTTCTTCATACTAGACATTGTTAAACTAGAATTTAGATTTCTAATTTAACCACAAAACATGGCATGTTTTCTTGTTTTATCTCTAACTGCTGAACATTTGCATTGGATCACTATATTGCATTATTGTTTTAAAAGTAAAACAAAATTCCACTAAGATTGTATTCAGTGCTCTTCTACACCTATCATCTTCACTTCCGTAAACTGAGATCCGGTCATATCTTAGGTGAGTAAAGCTCCCAAATTAGAGTAGATGAGCAGAAGATCTCCAGGAAAAAAGGACATCCCTCCAGTTCTACCATCCCAGTGTAATAACAGCCTGTTATGTACCAACAGCAATGAACAGAGGCCAAAAATCCATATCTTTCTTTCACCCACACAGCTTCTTCGTCTGAAAAACCTCTTTGATCATTCTCCTTCAGATGATGGCAGGCTGTTAGTATTGATTTTCTGCCTAAGTCGGGCTTTGCTTCAAACATCCATTCTGAAATCTATCAAACTGCTGAAGTACAGAAGTCAATGCATCCCTCTTGAAGGATGAATCTATCGGCACACAAAGGGGCGGGGGGCAGTTAGTACTGAGGCTCTGACAAAACCACAGCAGATCTCCATATGGTGCTTTGCAATTAAAAAAGAAGGCACTGGGTGGATTAAAAATTTTTTGAGAGAGGTACTGGGGAGAAAAAGGGGAGGCGTGGGCTGTGGCCAGATAATGAGTGAGGTGGAGACAGAAGTGGTGTTTGGCTATACACAAAGTGGAACCCTTTTCCTTTCAGTCTTTCATTTCCAGGTCACCGGTTTCAATCTAACCCAGGTCGATTGTGAACAAAAATCATTTTCCTCTGATGGCTGCTTGCTGACCTATGTGAAATGAAATGGTCAAGTCAGCCACCTTCTCGGTTGTCAACTGTCCCCATAAGCAAATCCAGAGATCATTAGAAATCACAATCATGTGGTGGAGCACAGGGGTCATTTAACCCAATCCTCCCAAGCCAAGGGAGGATTTGCTAGGCCACGTCACATGTGATGGGGTCCTCTCCAAATGTTCTTCATACTTAGGAAGACATCCAAAGGGTCTTGAGGGAATCATGCAGCAGTTTAGAGCGAGATGAGATATCCAGTAGGATCTGCAGGATTTTACTGTTTTTGTCAGAAGCAATGAGGAAAGCAATGTTGCAGCATTGAGCGGAAGGCTGCGCCACTTTTGTACATGTATGAACCATCATGATGCACATACAAGAGGAACAACACTTGCATTGGGAAGCCATGATTCTGTCAGTCTCACTCTCTTCCCCATTCTTCTGGATTCTTGTGATGGCATGAGTTTATTTCCCTTTTTAAAATCAAAGCTCATGTTGTGTGGAATGGGATAAATATGTACCAAACACAGTTTGGATTCTAATGATTAAACTGAAAATAGGCTGGCCTTATAAACAAAGCAGCTGTACTTAGCCACTCTTTAATTAGAAATACCAGCATGCATTTCACATTCTGTTTCTGAATTTTCAGCAGACATGCATGTCCAGAGGCTTTCCCCACTTCCACTTACCATGGCATGAACATGCCTGGCAATGTTTCTTCTGCAATACCTTCCTCTCATTGCCTTCTCCTCATCTGCTGCCTGTAACCTGAAGCATCTTATAATTGTCTTTATCTATTTCAGAGTTACAGTTTTCCTTCCTCTTTAAGCAAGCAACTAGCTGTGCCATTTTTTTTTAACCACTGGTGCAATCTAGGGAAGGTGACTAACCGTTTGGAGTGTGTTGAAATTAATTGATCCTTAGAAATCAGGGTAGAATTACCCAGCAATTATTGACCATTTAGGCTGGTGTGAGCATGCCCCTTCCTCTCTGGCCCATGCATGCTACCTCCAAAGCCATTTTGCTTTCCATAATAGTGGAGTCCAGTTCGTCCCACCACCTCCAACTCCCATTGCCCCCTATAACTGCAAGATATCCGAGATAATATTTGGCTTGAAGACCTGGATCAGTCTGAACATCAGCTGGCCAGCTGTAGCAGCAGAGCCACTGCCTGGTAAAAAGAGAATTCTCTGCATACTTGTCAACTAACATTGAACTGTTGTTGAACATAAGTTATCAGTTTTCATGTTTACTGCTAAACATATAACCAAAGGAGCCTGACAATTTAGTTTTTGGTCAGAACTTGATCTGGTTCTAGCACAAGTGTTTTAGCACATTTTTCTCCCCATTGTGTGTGCTCAAAGGGAGCCCTGTGATCAGTTGATTGTCAGATTTATTTTGGGCACGGAATACTCAAATATTGTTGAAAAAAGATGACAAATATCAGCTGCTATGCTGCCTTTTGAACATACCTGTTCAAAATACTTGAGCCAAACTGAAGTGAGTTTTGACAGATGGCTAAATATCTAAACATCCAGCTATTCATTAAAACCGATTTCTTCCCCCAGCCCCAGCTCTCCTTTAGAAGAATAATTGTGAATATTTTCCATTTGGCTGGTGATTTTGGGGAGTGGTGGAGGAAAAAAAGATAACAAAGTCAGGAGAATTCACAAGTCCCTGACCGTAAGGCACTCAATAAACAGTCAATAAAGGCAGCATGATTTATTAATATTGTGCCCATTTCGCATGATTTTTTTCTGCTGGCTCAAGGACATGTGAATAGCTATGAAAAGCCTCAGGAAATACTTTAACTAGTTTTGACTGATGAATTAATTGCCTTTTGAATGAGAATGGACATTGGGTATTCACATCTTGTTTTATTGACATATATCACATGGTCTCAGAAATCCAGATAAGCAGAATGTTGTACCATATTCATTTCTGGGGGTTGACCAGAAAACTGTCTATGATCCAAAGAACCACACTTGTTTCACACATGACAGGCTTGTTTCTTGAGTATCTTCCCAGGCCTGCTGGCAATTCATTTCTCCAAATACAATAGACATTCCAAAGCAGCTGGTGATATTGCACGTCGGAATCTGCTGCTTGAAGTGCAAGACAAAAAAGATTTGTGCGAACATGCTCAAATCTTGAGTACATTCCTAGCTACTAACCTCTGAAATTCTGAAACCTGTCATCTTTTTTTTTTTTTGACATACAGAAAATGATGCAAGCCTTTGGAATCTAAGTGTTTCTGAAAGACAGTAGGAAAAAAAAGATATTGTAGCTGAGATTTTCAAAATTATTGAATCATGTGACATTTTCTAGTTTCTTGAACCCATAGAAAGATACTCTTTATATTACTATGTAAACCTAAAAAATAAAAGAATACAATAAGAATTTTGCTGAATCAGGTCTTCTTGAGCCATGCCATGCAATTCAGGTTAATGCTCATGAATTCAACGGTAGGTTCCATCAGGTCAGACCATCAGTGTAGAACCACATTTCAAGACTTCCCTGATGTTGTCAGCTGTTACAAGAAGCAGTAAGTGAGAATTCAAATTGATTAAAACCTGTATTTTAAGGAGAAAAAAAAGCATTATCATTTGTCCTCCAATTTATCATGGAGGACTTTTAGTATAATACTTTTACCATGAAAAATAAACAAGTAACACATCTATTACTTGAACCTAGTGCTTCAGAAATCATTTTTTAAACCTCCTGTCAGAAGGAAATGCTATTCTATATAGAAACGGATACAAATTTCTCATATATCTAAGAAGGATAGAGGATGATTTGAGATATTCAAAGTTTCAGTTGCAACAATGGTCAGTTGGATTCTGCACCTAAACAGAAGTGTTTTGTTGGCTTTCTGGTTGTGAAATTGTAAGAGAATTCTGCATTTTCTGCATCTTAACACCTCTCTTCTTCTACTTCAACTAGGAAAAAAAACAAATAATAAGAGCAAAAAATAAGTACGTTGTAAAGACAAGCCATTTTAATTCAGTACAAGTTGATATAATAATGGATGTTATTTACCAAAAACAGATTCTGATTGATTTATTGTTGTCTATGTGTATTCATTCCTAACAATAAGAGTAGAGTGACAGTGGAACCAATTTCCCAGAGAGATGGTAGACTATACTTCATTACAGCTGTTTGATGGAAAGCTAGACAACCATCTGTTTCTGGGGTACTTTAATTTGGATTCTGCACCAAACAGAGGATTGTATTTGTTACCCCATATGAATTCATCTATCATCATCATCATCATCATCATCATCATCAATAATCTACAATTAGATTCACAGTCAAAGACTTGTCTGATTTAGGAATTATTAAGGTAGTATTGAGAAAATAGGCAGGTTCAAGCACAGTACTTGTATAAAATTAGGGTGTTCAAATTCAAAATTTTCAAATATTAAGGGAATTATTTAGGTATTGCTCCAAGGGCTCTAATCATCATTAGCATAACAACAGACTTTTCTCCATAAGTGTTCAACTTTGATCTGTAAGTCTGGGTCCTGAAAGATATTTTGTAATTTTTTCCAATTGCTTTTCTTCAACCCTAGTATCATCCAATATGGCAACCTCAATGAACTAGACTTTTGTCTTTTCAATAACTTTATATCAGACATATTATGAACAAGATGCCTATCTGTTTCATCTTAAAGTCCTATAGGATCTTAACTCACTCGTTTTCTAAAATCTTCTCAACTTGATGGTGCTACATTCAAATCCAAACCTCTAGCAAAGTTTCCAGTAAATAATTTTGGCATCTCAATATTGATGCTGCTTATGAATTTGAAATTTTGCTGCAACCATTAATCAAATGGCCAGTTGTTTAATCTTTTTCACTCTAGAACTGACATTTACTATTGTTTGTTACTTGCTGAATTTTCCTTTTCATTCAATTAGCTAGCAAAGCTTGTTCTTGAGCTGCTAAATTAAAACCTTCATTTTTTTTAACACTCTTGATCTTAAGGAGCTCTATGTGGGTATTTTTTTTACCATTTTCTTCTATATTCTTCAAATATTGATGGTGTACTGGCTTGTTCTTATAATTAACAAGTCAGTTTTTGATTGGTTCTTTTCTATAGTCAGGCATCACCTTTGTTGTGTTCAAAATCTTTCCTTGATTGCCAATAAGGATTATTCACTTTTTCTGATGTAGTTATTCCACCCATGCTTTTCTTTCTCCACAATTTGTTTCACCTGCAGGAGTCCTCTGCCTCTTTTAGCTCTTGGCAAATACAGCTGATCAATATCACTTTTTCATTGTGGAGCAGGGTGCATTGGCATTAATTTTCTTTGTTTCTGATCTAAATTACCAAGTTCCATCTGGGTCTAGTCTTGCTGTATTTTGGGCTGCCAGGTATTGATTACTTTAATGATATTTCCACCATGTAGCTTATTATTTAGATGATGATTATGAGGATGATGATTCTGCCTGACTTCAACAATGCTCAAGTAAAAACATTTTAGAAAATGACAAAAGCAAAACATTAAAAATGGCAAAGATGACAAGAATCAGTTAGGGATGAGAAAAAAAAAACCCACACAATCTAAGGGGGCTCCATTCACCTTTGCCAAAGGCATAGTTAAACAGTCAGATCTTTAAACCACTTCAAAACCCCAGTAGAGTGTGGGCACATCAAGATCTCAGTAGAAACCTCATTTCAGAAGATATGTACCAGCACAGAGAAGGCACAGTTCAAGCATGAGCTGCAAGACTAGGAAGACTCCCAATTTATACACGATTCTTGGAAACCTGATCTAGGACCAGAGAAGGAAAATCTTCATGTCTGGGTGGCCTGAACACCCACAGCCTTAGTTGGATTGAGACAGAAACATCCTCCCCTCCCCCCAGTTCAGATCCATTCAGACACTGGGACAGAACCTGGAATGTTTATAGTTGTCATTTCAGACAGATTCCCCCCTTCATCTCCAATCAATTAATCGATGGATTGGTTCAGGGTCATGCAATTCAACACCAGCAGGGCTTAATGACAGTGAACTTTTTGGGGGAGGTTGCATTTGTCCCTGCCTTTTCTCCTATTCTTTATTTAACATTATATTCAAAGATCACAAAATAAAAGCTACTTATGCGTTTGAGAGATGTACTCAAGGTGTATTATCAAGGCAATTTTGGATGTTCCTTCTAACTAATTATCTATTTTTAAGACCAAATTTGTAATCCTTCCACTAACAATTGATTATAATCACTATGACTCTGGTGGGAACAATAAGCTACTTGGTCTAATCAGCAGCTGTATCTTCACCTCTGTCATTCATTATCATATGAATCAACCATAATAAGTGATTCCTTTGGGGTGACTGCATCTTCGTAAGACTGCTGGTCAGTCCATTACAAAACAGGCAAAGACCAGGAACCATATTTCTACACTTAAGATTGTGGTCTATGCTTTCCTTTAAAAAAGACTCTGTGGAAAAAGGGACAAAGGAGCTTATTATATTCATAGATACATACATACAATATACAGACATGTTTGTTTGCCTCAGTTGAGAAGATGTTTGAATAATTTATATAATAATGTGAATTATGTACACACAATGCTCACTTGGCATTTATGAGGCCCTTAGAATAGTTTGTTACCTCTACAAGCCTTAATGCCTTCTATGATTTTAATCTTTCCCTTATGCTAGTAATCATAAAGCAATTTCTTCTCAGTATATTTAATTTGGCAAATATGAAGTTTGCTTTACACGTGGCATGTTTTTAAGTGTTATTTAGCTAAAACTGTGGAATGAATATGGAGTAATGCAAATGTGCTATAAAGGAACACAAGGAAATAATGTATTGAACTAGGATGGGAAGTATGCAAAGAATGAGATGTACCTTCAAACCCTCAGCCAGATATGGAACTTTGGCTTTGGATATCACAGTTCTTGAAAGAATCATCCTCATGGCAAGGTTGCTTTGTGCCAGACAACTCGCTGTGGCACCATGGGACAATTCTCTGCAGAACAATTCAACAATTCAATTTAAGTGTTTAAAATAATTAAAAATATTGCAATTCACATTTCATTTTGTCCTTCCCTTATATCCTTTTTAATGAGTCTGTTCCACTATTTCTTTGATATTAGTGTAACTCTTGTCCTGCAATGAGTTATCCCACAGTGAATTGGCCATGGTAAGTTGGCTGTGGCGAGTTGGCCATAGTGAGTTAGCTGTGCGGATTTGGCTGGGTTGAGTTGTCCTAGCTAGCTCCATTTGTGCTATCCCAATTTAATAGTGGTTTGTAAATGACCTGCCAAAACTTCGGTTTCATAGTATTGCAAGGAAAATGAGAGAGTAAAAGTAATTATTACTTTATTCATCTACAAAAGCATTCTCCTTTGTTTCTGGCTTATTCAATGACAATTAAAATCAAAAGACAATTAAAATTCATAGTTTAGCATAGTATATGAATGAACCCAATGTTGCTGTTAAGTTATGAAAGATAACATGCTGCACTGTGTAACATCCTGGGAAAGAAAATTGGATAAAGCTTCACCTACTGGGGGCGAAACTCATGTTTTATTTCTGAATCATGTGTAAAGTAACTTTTTAACATGGCTGGCAGTGCTGGGGGAAACGTTCTCTCTATTTTTATGTCTCAAAATCATGTAGCACAGGATCCTTGGGAGAATAACACATTCAGTACATTCCTACTATAGTGCTCCATAACCTTGTGAAATGAGTTGGGCTGAAAGAAAGTGACTGGATCATATCCTTTAGCTTTCTCCCACACCTAAGGGAGAATTAGAACTCATAGCCTCTCCAGCATAATCCATCATGGATGCCCAACATGTACAGCTATTATAACTTGATTGTAAAACTGGACCACTGTTAGATGGTAGAAAAGAAAGAAAAAGCTAAGGTTGCAAACTTTTGAGGTCCAGTTGTTGTAGCACTAATTTATCATGATGACAGAACTGAGGAGACCAATTCAAATCCTTGTTCTGGCAACAAGGCAGCAAAAAACTAAACTTTGTAGCTTGGTTCAGTAGGTTATCAATTTGATTTAATTTATTGTATTCATATTTATATTTGTGGTACTTATATTCATTTGAATTATAGTCTGCCATAGATTTTATATGATTTTATGGATCTGGCTTTTATGCTGAAGTATTGTTTATTGTTATTGTGAAGTTTTAGTTGTGTAACGTGCCTAATATGTAAAATATGGTGGTACAGAAAGGTACTAAGTAAGCAGGTAAGTGAATAAATAGAAATAAATCTACTACCGGTATTTGTTCCGTTAGAAGTACACAGTGTTGATTCATATGTACATCAGTGCTTGCCTTGCATGGAATTACAAAAATGAATTATTGTAGGAGAAGGTTTATCACATCGAGAGCCACCTCCATTTAATATCTGCTTTTAGTTTAATTTGTTGATTAAATTTGGAGAGAGAAGAATGGGGACTGGAGCTGTGCTTTTAGAAGGAAGCAAACCCCATTGAATTAAATAGCTATATTTTAATCATAAGAGTATATTTACAAATCTTGCAAAAGCTTATTTAAAAACACATCCTTCTTTGCTGCTGCTCTTGACTGCAAAAAGCCCCAGCAAAGCAAAGCAAAGCAAAGCAAAGCAAAGCAAAGCAAAGCAAAGCAAAGCAAAGCAAAGCAAAGCAAAGCAAAGCAAAGCAAAGCAAAGCAAAGCAAAGCCTTAAGAAAAATGTAAAACAGAAAGAGAGAGATCTCGAGCATCATCTATTGCCTTATGGGTTTCTACTCTAAGCTGTTCTTTTAGCATAACTATAGCTATAGTAAAGCAATTGTTAACCAGAGCAAAAGAGTTGTTTAAGCGAAGCATGTGTTTCAATTCCACAGGTTGATTAATCTTGTCACTATTTTTTTTTCCTTTCAAAAGCTTTTCACTGGAGGCTGAGGGGAGGGGATGTAGGAGAATAAGGTTGCCAGCACCTCTGCTTTCCAGCCTGTCTCTGGGTCTGTCCTTCCTTCTGCATGGGTTGGTCAACATAAAGCTGTTTTCTACAGCCAGGACCCTCACTGGCAAGTTAAATTTATTAAACAGATTGTGAGGAGTGGAGAACATGGGTCTGAGAAAGAAGACTTGGCTCCATCCCTTTGTTCTTTAGATAGTGGTCACCTGCCGAAAAGTGCAGTAGGCCAACCAGGCTCCCTTTCTTTCCTGGTTCAATCTGACGTCAGCAAGCCTTTCTGGTTGGCTCAGATCATGTTTGGGTTGTTGCTGGGGAAGACCTTCCCTTTCAGTGCTTTCCTCTTCTCTTTTCAAAAGAGTAGCCTGTGTATGTGCGCGTGCCATGCACCCCTCTCACATGCATGCATATATGTGTTTGTGTTCCAGGAAGGGAGAGAAAACTCACCCCATTAAAAATGTAAGGGGGGTAATGAAAAAAAGGGAGGCCGCTCTTTTGGTGAGTTTCTCAGCTTCATGTGGCCTCCTTTCCAGGCAATCAAAAATAGAAGAAAAGGTGGTATGAACATCTTAAAATCTGGTCAAAAGTTACTCTTAAAACAGTAATACAGTAATGACATCTCCCGCTGTCCCATAGTCTTCTTTTTGAGTGGGAGGAAAGGAAGAGTATTTGACTTTGCATTGATGATCTCCTGCAAAATTAAAAACATTTCTGTTCAGTGAGTGGCCAGCATGGTACAAGTACAGAAGGGCTGTGGGAAGATGGGTATGAGAGAGACTTATTCCAGCAACTTGCAATCCTCCCTGCTGGCTTCCCCATTGACTTTCTGGGAAAGCCAGCAGGGAAGATTGTAAATGGCAAATATGCATTTGTTGGGTGCTTGGTAATCAGCCAAAAGAGCAGATATGTTGCCAGTTACTCAGATTGTGATCACATGATCACTGGGGCGCTGAGATTGGCCAGGACTCCAAGAATTGGTTCTAACCACCATTTGTTCAATGCAATTGTAACTTGGACTGATTGTGGCCAAAGGATCGTAGGTTGAGGACTACCTCTACAAGACTTTTCCCCCACACAACCTTGTGAAGCAAGCTATGCTAAGTGACCAAACAAAGTCACCCAGTTGGTTTTTGAAGCTTGGGCTGGAATAAAATTTGGGTCTTTCCACTTGTTGTCTGACACTATAACTATAACACTATGTTGGTTCTCCATGTGTTTTTGTTTGCTATTTTGGAGCATGTGGGGATAAATAAATACCATGTGTGTCTCTGCTACATTTTATGTTAATCTTCAGTTTTTTTATTTTGGCTCCTTGACAGTTTCACTGAAGGGTTTTTTTTAAAAAATTTTTTACTTCAGTGCTTCATCTAAATCAGTTTCTACTCCCCATTTCACATTAACTATATTTTACTTTTAATTAAGACTTTTAGTGGCCTGTAGCTTGGAGCTGTGTAAGCAATGATATTAAGAGAAAGAAACATAACAAAAAAGAGGCCTAGTCTATCTTATGAAGAATATAATGTTTTGCATTCTACTCTTACTGTTATACATTTCTAAAGGCTTTTTCACCTTGTAGTCTTCAGTTGCTTGTCTTCATTGGTTAAAGCAGCTAGAATGAAGCTGGTTTAAGAAATTGTTTTTTATATTTCCATTCACTGTTTCATTTTGGCCATGAAAATAATTTAATGTTTCTGTTCTAAATGTGTTTACCATGGCCCCTATGTAGATTCTTAACCCAAGGAAGGAAAGAAGGAAGGAAGGAAGGAAGGAAGGAATTTTCCCTGACAGTTTTGGTAGGAGAAAATGTTGGAACAAATTTCAATGGGTTAACAACAAAAAAAAGTTCATATCTGCTATTTCACAATGAGCTTGTATATATTTTGAAAAAGTATATCACCAGTCTGCTGGTAAACTTGCAAAACATTTGACAGGAAGAACAGCTACTGATGAGTAGGCCATAGGGGGCATTTCTGCTACTGGCCATAGTAGCCACTTGGAGTAGAAGGTTTTATTTAAGAGATATTGAAGCACAGCATACAAAGTGGTAGCCACCTTGAGCCAAGGCAAAGTGATTCAGGTTCAGAAACATGGGTGAAGATTGTATTCATGGCTGATTAGAGTTGGTTGAGAACCATATCATGACTTCCTGCCCTCCAGGAAAGGTGATGACTCCTCTTTTGTGGGGAGAAGCTGGAAGTGTGAGTCTGTTGTACATACCATACAATCCCTGCTAATAAAAGTACCACCTCATAAATATCAGATGGACAATCAGTCTATATAGCTTACAAACCTGCATATGTTATATGCAGTCAAATCTAGAGATTTAGTAAAATAAATGTTGGATCCCATCAATACAACTTTGAGTGCCTGTCCTTTCCCACTCTATTTAAAACAACAAGGGTCTAGTCCAATATTTTTCAAACTTGGCAATTTTAAGATGTGGGGACTTCAATTTCCAGAACTTCCCAGCCAACATAGGAGTTCAAGTGAAAGACAGCTGGATACCCTTTGGCCAGTCACTTTCTCTCAGCCCTAGGAAGGAGGCAATGGCAAACCAATGTTGAAAAACCTTGCCATGAAAACTACAAGGACTTTTCTGATAATCTTGGACATGATTGAACAGCAGAAAAAAGAAGTATATGTATGGGATCATAGCCTTAAATTCAAAAGCATTTTGAGTCTTTCATTAATTACTATGGAGCAGATTTTGTTGTTTTTAACTATATTAAGAAACACCTTTCCTTGCTAACCCCATGGAACTGAAATTAAATATTTCTTACTCCTTCTGAAGTTTTGAATATGAAACTGCAAATGCCATAAGATTTCTCTTTGGTTGGTTTCTCTTTGCAAACTCTAGCTTTTTTTTTATAATTCTCATATTGCACAATTTTGTTATTTCCCTCCACAAAACCTCAGATATTATATTACCTAAAAAGAAATTGATACCTTTGGTTAAGATAATGGCCAATGTGATAAAGGAGTTAAGTCAAGTTAAAAAACAAGCTGTTTTGCATGAGTTAGCCAATGATTTGCATATTCCTTTTAAATCAGTTTGAAAGACTCCATTATGTGTTTATTATTTAAATGATACTGTAGTTGATTTTATGCAGTTAAAGGAAAAATGTCCAATAGGCACTCTAAACTGGCTATTTATAGAGACGTTTGTTATTTTATTGTAGTACTGATCTCATTCAGCAAAATGAATATAAGCCCAATAAAACTGGGATAGGAGCAGGGGAACTCAATGCGCTGAGTAGCTGACCTGGTCATCTTTTAAGTCAGTTTTAAACAATGTGGTGTGTAAGGGCGATAACTTTACAGAGTGCAATATGTGTTTTACTAGGAACATCTGTTGTACTTTCCCCCTCCCCTCCCTGACTCACAGTGAGCTATTATGAGCTGACATCGAGGATATTGTCAGGAGTTATAACTAACTCTCTAGAGAAGGGGGTTGTGAACACAGAGAATGCCCTCCTATCAAAATGTTCCCAGGAGAAGCGCCTGACACATTCTCCCTTTGACAGAGGGAGGCAACCAGATGACAGCCTGAAATGCCTGTGTCCATCAAAAGTATCAGCCTGCATCCCACTAGCCAAGGGTATTTAAAGAAGAGACACATAAATAATAGAATTCACACACATTTTGCTACAGTGCTTAATAGCCATAGCACAAATCTTGGAGAGAGAGAGAGAATGAGAGAGAGAGAGAGAGAGAGAGAGAATGAGAATAAATACTTGTTTTATTGTTATTTTGGAGTCAGATCGTAAATAGGCCTGTCCCCAGCAAACTTTCTCTTATATTTTCATGTACCTTTGTAATGGCAGAGATCCCATTTTCTAAGGCCAGACTTTATTAAGTTTAAAGCAAACAAACATACCCACACAAAAAAAAATCAAACACATTTCCATCAAACTGTTTTAAAAAAGGCAGTGGTTTGATTGTTTTTTAAAAGGAAGGTTAATTGCAGAGCTCTCACTGTTTTAGGATAGGAAGGGCTAGGCAGCAAGACTCTGCGCTGTGTGGCAAACAGCGACATCGTGGGAACGGGCTGAGAGAGACAATGATGGAATTGACAATAGGGCACACAAAGGCCACCTTTGGGAGAAACCATATCTCACGGTGCACTGGGAAAAGTCCAAAATAGTAGCAGATGCTGTCAGGACTATAAGCAACAGATGCCTCCTGGCCAGTGTTCAGCTATTACAACCAGATCACACTATTCATAAGCAGGGAAGCATTTCTCCCTCCCATTTCCCCTTCTCTTTGTGGGAGGGAGATGGTTGCAAATACAAATATTGCAGAGGAATTAAAACCGGCAGATGGTGGCAGGAGGATTTGATAAAATCAGGGTCAGATATGGGTATACATGTGGTACTGGCATTAATCCTTCTTCCCTCCTGGGAATTGAGACTTCATAGTATGAATGCAGCATTAAATCAGCCACCTTTAATTTTATGTTCTATTTAACCCCTCCCCTTTTGGCCTTCTCATGTGAAAACAGACAGACACACATTCCATACGATCAGCTAGATCTTCTATGCAAACATATTCATGAGAGTTTAAGAGAAGATAGATTAAATTATTTGGTTAATTCATTTTGTGTTTATATATCCAGCCCATCCTAAATGGGGAATTTCTATAGTCTGATGATAATACAATTACATTGTCCAAAGCACGCTTTTCTGCCATTTAATAGCTTATATTATTTTCTTGAACCCTTCCTTCCTTCCTTCCTTCCTTCCTTCCTTCCTTCCTTCCTTCCTTCCTTCCTTCCTTCCTTCCTGTTGTTATTCTGTCAAAGGTGTGCTTGTAGACCTTTACAATCTATGTGAATCACTAGTGATGCATGTACACGCATAAAAACTCCGTAGTGTATCAGAAGCAAAAATCAATACATATTTCTGTAAACTAATCTTAATAATTATAATTTCCATAAAGGAATATTTTTTGTTATTAACAGAAAAATATGATATTTAATTTTAAGTCATGTGGATAGCTTTAGAAGTTTAACATATATGTATGTATATAAAAACAATTTCAAATTTCTCTGTTGAGCAATTTCTAATATGTCCAAAATTGCAATAAGCAATTTTCTTATTGTTCTATTTCTGGATAATAAATAATTATGATAACCAGTCATTACAGAATTGCTATAAGGAATATTCAGTGAATAATACCACACAGGTTGACACACTATCATTATAACACAATAATGATGTTAGTAATTGTCAGACATGAATCCAACTGAATGGGATTAAAATATTTATTCAGCTCTTTTAGGCCACTCTAGGTCTTTGGAAACAATAAAAAATTGCTTTTTTAGCCTAGTAAAAGAACCATTGAGAAGACTTAGATTAGAGCAGCCTTCTTAAGATGTTTCTTCCAGATATTAGGCAGAAAAGATGGGGCTATTTAAACTGTAGTGTTCAGACTGTGTCCTTAATGCTACACAAAGATGCATATATTTCTTATGAATTAATGGCTATTTTGGTTTTCATTTGAAGATTAAAAAAAGATTTTATCAGAGAGAAAGGCAGGTGGAAGAGGAGAGGATGGGAACACTTCTTCCATGAACATTCTTTGTATTAATTCATCTTAAAATTGCATGGTTTTCTATGAAAATAAACATGTGCAGTCATATACTGTTTATATAATATTTTTTATTAAAAATGTTAAAGAGAACATACATATCAAAAGAAATATATACAGAAAAAAGAGAATAGAGAAAGAGAAGTGAAGATAATTAAAAATAAAAATGCTGGAAGAAAGAAATTTCTGATTCGTTTTTACAAGAAATACAAGTAAAATTACAAAGTTCTTTCTTGCTTTGTGATTAAAAAAAAAGCTCACTTTTTTCTGTTATTTGTTTTTTTCTAATTATTAAAACCTCAGATCATATGAACCAGAGGTGGTATTCAGCAGTTTCTGGCCAGTTCTGGAGAACTGCTAGCCGAAATTTTGAGTACTTTGGAGAACCGGCAAATACCACTTCTGACTGGAGATTTTAACATTATCCTTCCCCTGCCACACCCACCAAGCCACACCCACAGAACCGGTAGTAAAATAATTTGAATCCCACCGCTGATATGAACATTCTTTTCTGACTCATGCAACAAGTCTATAGGGGGTTTTCAGACAACCATAAATGTAGATGCTGTATGTTCTCTAATCAAAAAAATAATTTATCTATCTCTGCAAGTTCCATCATATTCACCAACCATTTCTCCATTGTATGTGATATTGAACCTAGGCACTACTTTAAACAAGAAAGCCCAGTTTAAATTGTCAAAAAGTTTCTCTGAATTGAAAAAGATAAATGCAGATTGCTTTTCATTATGTTGTTGCCAATATTTCAGATTGTCCAACACAATTCTAACATTACTTTTTCACAGACTTTTTCACACATTGATCCTCATGAATGCATTCTGGCAAAATTATTTTGAGTCCTTCAGCTAAAATGTTGGTAAACATGTTGCAGTGGTTCACTAATGACATTGGTCTGTAATGCCTGGCTAAATCTCGTCTCTCTTTAGGGAATAATGTTATATTAGCCTCTTTCCAATTCTCTGGCATTTTTCCTCCCTGTAAAATAGAATTCATCGTGTACAAGCTTTTTGATCAAGCCCACATATTCCCCTTCCTTTCCTGGTTTGGATTTAATCTTTCTACCCAATAGGAAACCTTTTTGTTTTAATGTTCTGTGTCAATGAGCCAATTAATTCAACCTCCCTTGAAACGGCCTCTCCCCTGGTATAAGCACCCACAGGTCCAGTTGTCATTAGTCCTTTCTTCTGAAAGGACTCATTTCCATCACTCCATGTCATCCATGAATGAGAAATTAATCAGCATCATTAGAGAGAAAACTCCCACTTCAGTTGCAGGATCTTTTTCTACACTTTTGCCTGATTGTGATTTCATACCTTTTATGTAAAGCAGTTTGCAAAGCTGTTACCTATTTAAGGAATTTTTCAATTAACATTTTTCCCTTCAAGAGTGACCAGGGCCTTTGCAACCCAACCACAAAGGGATGGCTTGCTTTTTTTATATAGGCCTTTGCACCCTTCCATCCCTTCATCCTCAAGGCCTTTTATTTAGCAGGGATAATGTAGTTCAAACTCTCTCCAATCAATAGCTGATCAATGCACAGCAGGAGAGAATCTCGGTTTAAAATCCACTATACTTCAAGGCAGTAAAAAATGTCTCATTTGAACAATATGTGCCTTAGTTGTTTTTTTTTTTTTAAATGGACTAATTGGCCCCTGGTTAAAAATAGAAAGACCTTTGATTTTTGTCTTTCCTTTAAAAATATCGTATTAATACAAATTAAAATATTGAATTACTGAACTTTATTCAGTTTTTTATTCTTTTAGAAAGCAAAACCTGTATTAGACTAATATAAACGGCAACCTGTACATTTAATAAAATTCTGTACAAAATGGTAACAACTAGTTTCTATGAAGGCATTTCATATATTCTTTTAAAGTAACAGAACATGGTAAAAAATGAAATGCATCTTGCCTTTTTTAAAGGCAATCCAACATGACAACAGTGAAGAAACTATTGCACCCTTTATTCTGTGCATTGCATGATATTTTGTTTTCCAGAGAATTGTAATCAACACTAATTATAAAATCAAATATTCCTTGTTTGAATTTTTTTAACATTTTATTTCAGTCATTGACCAGCACAGTAAAACAAAAGGGTCCCAAAAGATTAAAAGAATGGTAAAATATTAAAGCAAAAGAGTAAACTAACAGATCTGAAATATACAGAATCAATTATAATACTAAAACCTATGGAAAAGATTTAATTATTATTATTGCACCTAGAAAACATAATGATATAATGCATAATGAAGAACAGTACATAAAGAGTGATTATGGTTTCAAAGATAAAAAAGAGAGTCCCATTACAATGACTATATTGTATCTATATTATTATTTATTAATTTTTTAAAATTCTGCCTTTATTACTTTATAAATAACTCAAGGTAGTGAACATACTTAATATTGCTTCTTCCTATTTTTCCATACAACAATCCAGTGAAATGAGTTGGGGCCCAAACTCACCCAGACAACTTTCTATATTATTACAATAAGTCTGGCAGTTAATGAAATTAAGACAGAAATAAGATTCAATCGACAGCAAGGATATAAAACAGTGATAAAAAGTAGAAACAAAATGGACAGCTGCATTTGAAATGTTTCTAAACAGAAAAATATCTAAGAGTTGTTTGAAGAGAAATTGTGGTGTTTTGTATAGTTTTTTATGTATTTGGCTGAAATTATCAAACTAGAACCAGATTGGTCTGATAACAGCAATTTGAGACAGAAAGGATCAGAACAACCAGAATATTTGGTGATGAGTGGAAAGAGTAATTCCTGGCAAGCATTAGCAATAAATTTAACATGTCTCAGTGTTCCAATTGTTCCTTTACTGCATGAGTACAATCTCTGTTCAAAACGGATGTTTTGATATCTCCCTTCAATAACTGCTGTTAGTAGGGCATTGAATCTAGATAAGGACAAAGACTTTCTGAATTTCTGGGTTGTTATGCAACTGAGGGCATTTGGCTATGTGAAGTAAATATGCACACTGGCTCAAAAAGATGCTTCTGGAGAAGATTGACAAATATGATTGCAGCTCTAAATCAATGGCATTTGTTTAAGATTGGCTAGTTCACATTAATAGTCCATCAGGGTGATTGCTGCCCATGAGAAGCCATAAGATTTTAAATTTTCATGTATTACCTGACCCCAGAGAAACTGGAAGGTGAGAATCATAATTAAAGGGGGCAAGCAGCTGAAAAAAAGAAGATTGAGACAATAGAAGACGGTGTTAATCCATGGAGTTTTGAGTAGATTGGCTTTACGGGGATGCACCCCCTTTAGAATGGAGCAGGGTTCTGGGAAGATAGAGCTCTAAAACTTAGATTGAAGTCTTTCAAGGCAAAGAATGATCTCTTAGGACTCAACTTGACTCCAATGGGAAGCTGAGCTTGGATCTTGGCCTAGAAGACTTTGCAGGTACAAGCTAGACTCCTTTGGACAAATATAAAGATATAGAGATGAAGCTGTTTTCTGCACAATTAACATGACAAAGTAGGTGTGGGGTTTGCAGTTGCCTGTGGCATGAAAAACAATCTATAGGCATTTGAAGATCTTACCTTATTCTATTAAATGTTGTTTAGCAACCAGCCATGTTCCTTAGGGTGCTTGGCAAATACCTTGGTTTTTAAATAGTTAATTTCTGGTAGTTTTTTTTTTTTTTTTACAGTGCTTAGCTAGTATATAAAGTGGCGTTTCAGGCCAATCTATGTCTGAGAGAGGGGCACAACATCATCTGTGTGTAGAAGAACAGAGATGTGTCTGTTTCCCAGTTTTGGTGGATGGAGAGATGCACTGTTCAATCGGTCTGTTGATGAATAGATTGAAAAGGAGGGGAAATAGAATGCATCCTTGTCTCACATCTCTTTTGATGGGGATTTCCTTGGTGCAAAGTCCATGCATATTATATAGTATTCCTTCCTCTGGGAATTTTCATGGAGTTTGAAGATAAGAACAACTAATCTATCCAATCAGGAAGGATTTCTCCAATAATTTAAATTTAGAGATGAAATTGAAGGCACATCTAAGATCTATGGAGATTTAAATGGGACACAGTACAAGGAGGCTAGTTTTAGCAGAGACCCCAAATGGCTACCAGCTGAGACTTTGGCAGTATCATCTGTAGAGCAAAAGTCTGATAACAAAGAAATGTTGAATGGAGCAGGAAAGTCTAAGAAGATTTCCTGCCTGGGTCTGGCTCTTGGGGTGACAAGTCAATGAATAAATAGAAGTTCTCTTCAGTTCCATGAATGAAGGAATAAAATGACATCCCACGGCGTAGGATTTTGCAGAATCAGTTTGATCAATAATATCAGAAGTTACTGGTCTGCTGTTATACCTCCTCTTTTTTCTAATTGAAACAATTGAAACTTTGTGTGAGACTGACGCACAGAAGTGAATAAATCAGTTGGTTGTGTCTCTCTCTGCTAAAGGCCAGGGCAACAGTTTTACTATGTCTCTGCTGAGGATTTGGCAGAAGTTTAAGAGCTCTGGATTTTATTTAAGATGGAAACAAGTCCATTCTTGGATATGGAGGGAGGGGCTAACTCATCCGTCTTTTCAATCAGAGAAGAAAATCTGATTGCAACTGGTCTTGGGACTTTCCTCCCACATATGATACTGTCAAAGTCTCAACAGATAGCCATTGGCTGATCCGTCCTCCTTATCATTTGCAGAAAGTCAGCACTGTCCAATGTTGTGAACTGAACGCCCAACTCCCTGAGATGGAGACTGAATCTTTGTTTCAATAACAATAAATTCTAACAGAGATTGTTTCAAATTTGTTCAGAAAGTGCTTCATTCTGACAAATGTGAAGGCATAGGATGTAAATTTAAAGGCACACACCAGTCTAATATATTTGGCTAGGGAGGGCAGCCCATCCAGATCACAAAGGAGCATTGGGCAGTGAAGAATCTATGAGAGGGAGAGTAGTCCAGCTCTCTTTGTCTACTTTAATTTATTGGTTATTAGCAATAAAAAGTATGAGTCTATGCAGTTGTAAGAGACACCAGTTATTTGAACTAGTAAAAGTGGAAGTCTTAAAGTTGCTGTCAGTGTTCCAATGATTTCCCTAATTAAATCATGAGCCTTGAGCCAAGCTTCAAAAGAATCCAAAAGATTTATTAGGTGCAACATGTCCTGCAGTAGCTCATATGAAGCTAATTCTGAGACACAAAATTTACTATCATCTATGACCCTGTTTCCCCCCATCCCCCTGGATGTATCACAGATCAGATTCTCCAACAAAGCACGTTCTTAGGCTGGGTGTCATCAATCACACTCTCCAATGAAGGATTTTCATGGGCAGAAGATCCAGTAGCCTAGGCTACAATCTCCACAAGATAAGCATGGAATATGCTTCTGGCTTTCATCTGCTGCACTGCTCCCTCAGGCCTTTTCCCTGTCCTTATGGCAACTCAGAAACAGGCATATTTACGAGCTGACAGTCAGAGGACTGATCCACAATAGCACTGGTTTTCTGCTTCCCCCTGTATATAGCTGGATCTGAGTACTGTCGGACACCAAATCTTTATGCGTTCAATTTCTCTGATCCAAGATATGTTTTAGCTCATCAATCTTATTATTAATTGTTCTCAACTGGTCATAGATTGAAATTACAGTCTGAACTGTTAACAACCAATCTTAGCTAGTAGCTCCACATCAGTTTCAGTGAATGAGATCTCAGATATTTTCCCCCAGCTGGTCTCAAATTGCTCTTTTCCTTCAGGTGTGCAAGTTCCTCACTTTTCTAATCTAACAAAGTGTTGGATGACAAAACATAAGAATCTGAGCCACCTACAGAGGCATTGGTAGGTAGAAAGTTTTCAAGTGTAAATTGCTATGGATCAGTGTCCTTTTTCTATTATTCAGAGTGTTTTGATCATTTTTACTTCAGAGTGTTTTTTGGGGGCAGAGGTTGTATACCTGCCTTCTTTTTATCTCTATGTATTTCTTTTTGGGGGGGAGAGGGAATCTATTTTTAGAGCCATTCCCCATCTGACAGTTGCTGTCAGGGAAGTTTGGATTTGAACAGTAATTAACAGAGGCTTATTTTCTGCAGTGGGTTAAACAGAAATATCTAAAGGAATTGTCAGAGCTCTTTACAATGTATGCTGCCACTTTGCTATCTTGCCAGCACCCCAAATTTTAATCTGTACATTACAGGGCTCCTCAAACTTTGCAGTATCAGAACAACCCCCTGTGGGCAAAATGAGAAGTAAAGCTCAGAATTTGAACTGCTGTTCAACTGCGTTGAATTTTAGTTAAACCACTTCAGCACAGCATCTTTTCTCTCACCATTAATTTACAGTGCAATTTGTACAGAAATAGCATCATGTTTATTCAACATCTTTTAAGTGCATAGAACAGCATAAAATGGATGAAATAAAACTAAATAAATAAATAAAAAATAAAAAGATTTGTTGAGAATGCAATTCTGTTCTTACTTTAGACTTTCCACATGGATGGACTAACAGGGTTCACCCTTGAGTAAGATGACATTTTGAGAGACAAAATAGAAACAAGCTATCTGTGCCATCAAATACTGAGAAAATATTAGCTCTTCTCTGCGAATGATAGCATCAGGCATTCTTCTACGTCTTATAATGGCTCCATGTTCATGTTTTGTGTTCACAGCAGAAAGAAACAATCTCACAAGTTGCCCATGAAATTGAAGTGTTGACCTGAAGCAAAACTGTAGAAGATTTTTCCTAATTCTGTGAGGGGTAGCAAAACTATGGAAGCATAGTTTCTTGGAAAAAGTGAGATGCTCGTGTGAAAAAGTTCAGACATAATGATCCATCTCAGTGAGAATATGTATCCTTCCAGATCATTCCTCTTTGTCAGTCCTTTTGGGGTACCCATGCATCTGACCTTTGTAATAGTCCCTTGGAATATCAAATAATTACCACCGTTTTCCTTGGGAAAAAGTCTTCCAAGTTTGCTAGCTAACTCCTATCAACATATATATTTGATTCACTGAATAATCTTAGTCATCAAAAATAATGACATCACATTTCTTCCACACTCTGCTTGGTGAAAAATCTCCACAGCATGGTGACACCTAGCTTCTAACAAATGGATCTTCTTTCCCTAAAGCACATAGTTTCTTCATTTAAAGTTTCTTCATAAAGCACATAGTTTCTTCAACCATCCATATGGTTCCAGAGAGAAGACAAGAAAGGCACAATGATCTATGGCTTGTCAAGCCCTCTCTGAAGGAACTTCAAATGTTTTTAAAACATTTCCATCCAAAAGCAAACTTAAAGTGTAGTCAAACTGCTTACACAGAAACTTTCATTGTGTGCCATGCACAAACAGTAGTTTTGGTCTATACAGCTGAATTTACAGCACTGGGAACAGTTCTGTAGTATTTCAGAGACCATTCTATCCAGGGGTGGGATTCAACTGGTGTTATTACCAGTTTGGTGACTACGTTTTGCTGCGCACGATAAAAATTTAATTCGAAGAGTTAGAGATACTTCTTTATTAGAATAAGCCACCTCAGAAAATAAATGTTTCTCATGCTTTTCTAAAGATGGATCCCAGAAGCTGGCATGCTGTAAAGCTTTGTAGCAACCTCATAGGAAAAGGTAAGCTAGGATGGAGGGAAGGTTGATACGTAGGATGGAGGGAGGATTGGTATACGGGAGGAGAAAGACCATAGTTTTTAACACATTGTATTTGTGATTTGTGGTTTTTGAGGGTAATATGGAGAAGTTCTTTGGTGTGTTATTTGTTTTTCTTTACTTCAGTACTTGGGAGGGATTAATCTTCTCTTTCTTTGTTTACATGTTCATCATCATCATCAGTTTGCATTTTGGGTAATGGATACTTGTATTGTGAGGATCTTGGTTTTGAAGTTCAGATCCATTTCAGCGATGCATTCAGTTTCTTGGCCAAACTACTCACTTCTAAGACTCATCAGCTATGAAGTGTGTTGGAACAGAAAACTAATTTTAAACTCCCACAAAATGAATGAGAATCCTCTGGTCAAGAGAGAGACTGTAACCCATGCATAAACTACTAAGGAATGAATGACATTCTTCCTTATCTGTTCATTGACAAAAAACACTGTCAGGCAAATGTTATAATGTTGAATGAGTGCATGTGTAGAGATTAAAGCCGTTGAAAAATGTGGATGATTACAAACATTTTGCATTTACATTCCCTCAAACAATTCCTTGTTGTGTGTTAATTTCCTTGCTCCCCTCATTGTTAATTTGTCTCCCTTCCCTTTCCCCGCTTCATTTCCCTTTAATTGTGTGAGCATTATGTTATGCATACTTCTTTTTGCTGTTTTTCTATTCTCACTCTCCCATTCTTTTCTCATAGCATACAATTTCTTTCTTTCTGTTTATTTTATTTTTTTTCTATGACTCTTGTTTTGCTGTGGGCAGCTCCAGCGGAGCAACGTGTTTCCAGTTTTTATCCATTCCTTTCCCTCTCCCTCTCCCCCTCTTTTTAACCACTTAGGGGGATGCTGAAATGATCTTTAGAAAGGATACCCCTGGGGAATCTCTGTCCCAGGCTCCAGTAGTCCTCAAAGGAGTTGGAAAGAGACACCCTGGCAGAAGCTTGCTCTGAATGGCCAGATGGCCAGCATCATCATTAACACAATGTCAGGCATTGCTGCAGCCTTGCCTTAGCAACTGCTGGCCTGTGATGGCATCTTCTCACACACTGCTTGCCATAATGCCAGCCGCAACTCTTTGGAAAATCAGCTGAAAACAGTATAAATGTAGACCTCTCTTACCACAGAAGGAAGAGAGGCAAGTAAGTTTCAAATAAGGGCTACGTCTCCTAAGTTTGTCTTCTTCTAAATTTTTAGAGCCATTCTGAGAAAAATAAAAACGTAGCTGCCTAGTAATATTTGTACAAGGTGTGCTTGAAGTGGCATAAGTGTGTCCTGGGATCTCTACCCTTTTATTCGGTGGTGGGATTTAAATGATTTAACAACCGGTTCACCCAGGGTTAGGTTGGCTGTCTTGGGAGGCGTGGCCCACCCCTCTTTCTCCAGCTCTGCCACACATGCGGGACGAGCCTCCCAGACAACCAACCTGATCCTGGGTGAACCAACCGTTAAATTACCTCCACCCCCACTATCAAAGTGGATCCTGGGCACTGCACTGTGATGGAGAAATGGGAAATGCAGCGGCTGGCATGAGGAAAGGAGGAGGAGCAGGGAGAAGAAAGGGGGAAAATGGCCTTCTCCTTCCCTCATGCTGGCTGCTCCATTTCCCATTTCTCCATTGCAGCACAGCGCCCAGGATCAAGTTTGATAGTGGTGGTGGTGGGTGTAATTCACCCAAAATGATGCAAGCCAGCTGAATCCCACCACTGCTTTTATTAGTTGCCCCTTGCAGGAATGGAACAAGTGCTTAGGGTGAGCTTAGGTGATAGTTCCCCCCCCCACCCCAGGAATTGACAGGATTGGAGAGACGAGTGGAGGAGAAACAGTATGACAGAACTAACACTCTCAGTAATGTCATCTTAAACCCAAACTTTCTGTTCATTTCTTTGCATATCTACAAAGAGGCATGGAGGTCTGTTTGGACAAGTTTGTTGCAATCCACAAAATATCCCCACAGGCAGGGGTGGGATTCTACAGTTTGCACCTATTCGCTAGAACTGGTTGTTAACATTCTAAGCAGTTCGGAGCACCAGTTGTTAGAAGAAATTACTGCGCTAATCCTGCAAGGAAGGCAGGAAGGAAATATTCTGGTGTTGCTTACAGAAACTGCCTCTCCGTTAGCCCTTATTACATTCTTGACTGGACTAGACTTCCTGTCCCAGGAACTTCTCTGGAGTTTTTTCCCCGCTCCTTTGCTGGTACTTTGCTTGTGTGGAGTCACCATTCAAAGTTACAATGGCACCAAAAAAAGTGACTTATAACCATTTTTTACACTTACAACTATTGCAGCATTCCCACAGTCATGAGAGGCCAGGTGAGGAGATGCGTGCCTCGATGTGTGTGATACAGAGTTGGCCACACCCAGCCAATAACATGACCACCAAGCCATGTCCACCCAGTCACATGAACACCAAGCCAAACCCACCACCTAAGCCATGACCACAGAACCGGTTGTTAAAAATTTGAATCCCACCCCTGCCCAACGGACACTGTTATGGTTGCTACAGGCTTATTAACCATGTGTTTATAGCTATGGGGATGCCAACATGACCAAATGTGTGTTGTATATCTCAACTCAAGCTGTATTCTTTCGTATTTGCCCTACAGTAAAAGTTTCCATTACAATGTCATGAAGGACATACTGTGTATTACTATCCTCTTTTGCCTCCCTCCCCTCCAGGATTATCCTACATTTTCAATTGATACTACTATTATATTCACTTTATATAACCTGAATTAATTTTAAACACTGAGTGAAAACAGCTTATGTAAGATTCTTATTAATATTCCTACATTAAAATAGTATTTAAATTTAATATCTTGCTCTCTTCCTATTTTAATCCAAATTAGAATGTTTTTATAAAGCTACATCATAATCCTAGGAATGTTTGACTTCATATACTGAACTGAATCGTGAGCTACTTAATAAGCAATTTGTTTAATAAGCTCCAGTGACTAGGTGCACATGTTGCATTAATCCATAAGCCACTGTTTTCAAAACACAAAAGCTATGTTTACAAAGCACATTACGTCACAAAGAACAAATCACATCATGGCTTAGTAGTATGTGTGAACCATGTCATTATATAATTAACATACAAGATAGGACACTATGGTTTTATATTAATCCAATATTCTAAGTAGTCCTAGACAACATTGCAAATTAATCCATATTGATCACATGCCATGGGGGCGCAGTGGTTAGAAGTAGTATACAGCAGTTTGTCTGTAGTATTGCAGACAAACTGTGCCCATAGCCAGGAGTTCGATCCTGACCAGCTCACGGTTGACTCAGCCTTCCATCCTTCCAAAGTTGGTAAAATGTGGACCCAGATTGTTGGAGGCAAGATGCTGACTTGCTGACTCTAAACTGCTTAGAGAGGGCTGTAAACACTATGGGATGATATATAAGTGCTATTACTATTGTTAAGTATGGTAGGATTAATAGATTAATAGATCACTTTTAAACAGTCAGCGATTTGGCAGTTTAAGTCTCACCAGCTCAAGGTTGACTCAGACTTCCATCCTTCTGAGGTTGGTAAAATGAGGACCCAGATTGTTGGGGGCAATATGCTGACTCTGTAAAATGCTTAGAAAGGGCTGTAAAGCCCTGTGAAGCGGATATGAGCCTAAGTGCTATTGCTATTTATTTCTGTTTATTTACCCACATATATAAACTACCTAGGCCTGCAATTTCAACATGAAGCCCATGCCACAACATGAATAATGGCCATTGCCATCCTTTTCCTAACATGATAATGGTGGGTTTTTTTTTTTAGGGTAGACCTATGCAAACATATTTTCCCATATTTGTGGTTGTTCAGCTAACAGGGTAAGGTGGGAGGGACCAGTAAGAAGTAAAAACTAATCCCAGAAAATGGTTTACTTCATCTGCATTTGCATCGGATTAGATTTTCACTTCAGAGCCTCGTTGGAGAAAATGTGAATGGGCACATGCTAAGAAATGCAATATACTAGGTATCAGACTAGATGCTGTAGATATTGTTTAAAATAGATTTTTATAAGCCTTTCCCAGTCAAGCTCTAGTCCCCCCTCACACATATTTGTTTGTTGCTTTCTATAAATTTGCTTCTGTTCTTTATCTGTCTGTTTTCATTCCATTTGATTGAATATTTGATTCAATTTGTGTCATTTTTATGATCTGCTTTATTCCTGCCACAAACAGATGTAGAATTTTTAATACAAGCGGTCTAGGGATATTTTAGATGAATAGTATGTTTCTCTCCTTTAACCACTTGTTCCCTCCTGAACCTGCTTTAAATTTAAAAGGAGAACCACATCTCCTATCCTAAATCAACACGGATGAAGAAAATGTTTGATTGCTACTATAAGTCTGTTGTTCAGTTCAGTCATTACTGAAAAAATGTGGATCACTTTGTCATACTTCATCAGGAAATTTTATGGGCAAACAAGGCAAACATCAATGCATTTGGCAAATGTGGACATTGCAGAGACTCACAACTCGATGTTTAGTCAGCCTTGAGCAATGTCCCCAAAAGGGCTCCTCTGCAGGAATCAGAAAATCATTCTGCAGCATGGAAATTGCAGGGGTGAGATGAGCCAATGTGGTAATGATATATTGCAGGCCAGCTTTCAAATGATGCCTGTGCCATTATAAGGTAAAGACCTTTGGGTCATGAAGGAAACAAAGAGAACCAGTCTGTGTGAGTTGATTGATATGTTGGAATGAAGCAGCAATGCTTGTGCTGCCTTACAGTTGTGCTAGTATAATGCTGAAGGAAGATGGGTCACACAGAACTAAGCAAGAGCATAGCTGTGCAAGAAATAATGAAAATCTTCAATGGGGACAAGTGAGAAAAGAAGAGCATGGGCTGAAAGGAGGTTAGATGAGGAAAAGAACTTAAAAGGTATGAGGACAAAGGTTGATCTCAGGGACAGAGACGAATAAGAAACAGGAATTATTGATAGACTGACAATGTGCCATAGGTTGAAAGAGATGTCAGTCAAGCTGTAGCCCTGTTTAATTATTAAATCATCAGATTGTTTCTGCATCTTCCCACATTTCCTAAAGCTCCTCCAGAACCTCACTGTGAAAAGAAAATGCTTGATAGTTAGGTCAAACAATCGCACATTTGGACTTGAAAACATTAAGCTCTTGTGACAAAATTTATATTGAGGAAATTAACAACTGCTGAACAACTGACTACGATGGCAGGAAAGAGCAGGTGGCAAAGCCATTTATCCATGGAGGATTGGTAAACATTTGTAAGCAAACAGCTTTGAATCTCACATCTCACATCTGAGCAGAAGCTTCATTAAACACAGTTTCTGCTTCAGATCATTAATTCATTTTAATTACACGTCTACCCGTCAGCGTGGATAGTGACAGAGGCTCTAAGATAGATGGAATGTTGCAAGCTGAAGCCAGCAACCCAATTGGTTAAGGCAAAGGGCATTAATTTGCTTCAAATGCCTCCCATGCATACTATTTGAAATGGATGACGGCTATCATCTGTGCCTTGTGCTGTCAGCTCCACCAAGTTGGTCGTTAATCTAGAACCTCAAGGGAAATCTTCAGCTTCAGTTGGGTTATTAATAGGGTTAAAAAGAAACTCACATTAGTCAATATTCTCTTTCCTGCCCTTTCAATCTCCCAGCTAGACCAGTGAATTTCTAGGCCTTTTGCACAATGATTTCTTTCACTTGCAGGAGCACATCATACGAAGTCCAATATTGAGCTCAAATATTAGCGAACCTGATTGGCTTGACGTCTCTTTTTTAAGAGTGAGAGGGATGCTAGCTACTGCAGTTGCTGCTACTTTCCCTGCAAATTGCTAGCCAGTAAATTATCACTGTGTCCATTTCATTAGCCAAAAGAAATATGCAAAGTAGCAGCATGATCTGATGGAGCAAGGAGATAAAATGAGCATATTCATCACAAATAAGTGATAGGAGCTGTAGCGTAGGTTGTTAATCTCCCCATACTTTGAAAAGGATAGGGACATGGGGTTGGGAGGCTGAGGGAAGAGATCTATGAGAAAACATTAGCATTTCAATTTAGCGCAATCAAGTTACTTCTAATTCTTTCCTTAATTACATAGACCTACCTCTGTCATTCCATCCACTTTAGGAAATATTGCTCTTGTTTTCTTCAGGCTTCATATGGCAGATATATTTATCATGAATGAGCACATCTTATAGGAGAAACTCCACTTTCTAGGTGATCCTCCCAAGGAAGGATTATCCATACATCATTTTGACATGGTTAAACCTGACCCATTTCCAGAAAAGACAAAGTGGAGAAGAAAGTTTCTGACTGAAAGTCTAGATGGTTGGTTTTATTTTTCTTTCACTTCCATCTATGAAGTCCAACCTAGTGGCCCTGTTTGGAAAAAGTTATTCTCAGACCTAGCTGTGTACAGCATTCTCGCTACTTAAGAGCATATACTGCTACCATCTTAGATCTGGGTCTTGTGGATTCACATGATTCATAGTTTGTAGTTTTCCTATGTGTGTGCATTGAATCAGTATTGACTCTGGCAATTCTCTTGGCAAGATTTGAGAATTAGTGTGCCTCCTCCCTACAGGGGAGACAGAGAGAGAAAGAGAGAAAGAGACTGCCCCAAGGTGATCCAGTTGGCTTTGTGCCTAAGGCAGAACTAGAACTCAGGTTTTCCCAGGTTCTAGCCTGTTATCTTAATCATTACTGTACTCCAAACTGGCTGTCTACTGTTTTCCTACCTACCATTTGTTTCATTTTTGCTTCTTGCACTAACAAAGGGTTTCAGAATACATGTTATCTTTTTACTGCTCAAAGAGAGCACATATGAATCCATTTTCTGCTGCCCTTAAATAGTCCTACATCAAACCTGTAAAGACAGTACCATTCACTGGCCTTATTATAGGGGCAAATTAAGGCTCAACCATCAGAACAATGTCAGTAATGCCAGCAATATTTTTCTGCCAGTCAAGGATGGGAAAAGTGCACATTAATGTGGCTATGATAAAAGCCCAGTGAATGGCTTATTTTTCTGGGAAAATATACCTCACTCTAAAAAGACCACATGAATGTATTCCATAATAGAAACAGAAAGGCCACATTCTCCTCTCCAGCTTAGCAAATCAGGGGAAGTTATATATAATTGCCACATCCACAGAAAAACTGTTACTGTAATTATTCCTCTGCAATCTTCACGTAATGGGACACCTTTCTGAAAAAATTATGAAGTGTACTCCCAGTACTGAAGTCCCAAGGCTGTTACATGAACCTCTTTGCAAGGTATCTACCCTACATACAGATTTGTGAAGAAAGTAGTTAAAATATTTGCTCTGAGTAGCTCATTGAAATTTAATTCTTGTATTTGAGTCATATAACTACATTGGAAAAGTGGCCTAATTCCTACATTATCTCTGCCAAGTCTTTCTGAATATTATTTCCTGAACAAACCGCAACTAATTGGGTTCGCAGAATCATGATTTAGAAACCATGAAATGAGGTTTCATAGCATCCTCATCTAAGTCGCTTGTTTGTTTTGGTTTAAAATGTTATGAATATTCAGGCAGTGTCTATATTTAAATATAGCAATATATAAGCAACCAAGATATGGACTAGATGAAATTTCTGAGCCATTTTAGTACTGACATGTTAAATATCAATGGATTTACTGCTGGAGGCCATAAATAAATAAAAGCTTATAGAGCACCAGAGGAAATAAGTTAGAAAAGAAGATTGATAGTAAAGTAGTTCTAGTTAAAATAAAATAGAAGTGAAGATTATTAAACTATAATAAAATATGTATCCATGGACATTCAATGCATATAAAAAAGCACCACTCATGCATCATCACAAAATCTCCAGAACCATAAAGCCTACAAACTTGAAATTTGGCATGTATGTTCCTCTTGGCTTCTAGGTGTTCACTGAGAAAGGATTTTTTGAAATGACTATCAGAGCATTAGTATTTTGTATATTATTTATTAACAAGCTCTGATGCTAAGGAATTCTACTCCCCCTCCTCACCTGAACAGAAATCTGTTCCAAATGCAAAACACGAGCAGAGGAGAGGAGTTTCAGTTTCAGTTTTAGTTTCACAGCAACAAATAGCTTTAGTACAGAATACCCAGGCTCCTTGCTGTCTCCTTGCTCACACTGCAAATACTGTTTCAGTTTCTCAACTTTCTCACACACTGGCAGGATGCTAGCCAGATGAATATGGATGAATGCTGATGGGCAGAGGCACAATTCCCTGCCCCCCTTATTTTCCTCCCCCAAAATGGACTGACCACATAGTTTTGTAGTCAAGCACAGGTATACAGCTAGCGACTAATAAGTGGGGTTATGGATTTTGCATATCAAGAACAATATAGTGGGCAATCAAGTGAAATATGACCTATTGATTCAATAGCAAAGTCAGAAGAGATGCAGAAACATTCTGCATGAGGTATGTTCTTACACCTCTCCTAGGTCAGCATAGGAAGCATGACATTGAACTGTGCTAACATTAGTGCTCTTCTGTGTATAGCAGAAGTGATTCTTGAAACAACCTGTCATCAGCATAGAGGAATATGGAAATCAGTTTGTAATTTAGTTGGGGTGGGGGGAGGAGTGAAGTTCATATTTGGAGAAGATCTGAGTGATTAAATTAATCTACAAAGGAGCCTGATTGCACTCTGGCTTGACATGTCTTTGTGTGATGATTGGTATTGTTAAAGTTCCAACTGATCCTGCTGCCGTTTCCTTTATCTTGGAGGGTCATGTCCCCACATAACTATAATTAGCTGCAGAAGCCACAGATCAATAAAAAATAAAAAAGAAACACCTAATCTCTACCATAGTCTTTCCTGAGGGATTATATCAAAAGCTCAATTCAGGTTAATAAAGGTACTGCAGAGGCTCTTTTGTGAGAGACATACTTGTATTTCTTGCCTAGATATTACAAAGTGATGCCTTCTTTAAAGATTGTGAAAATTGTCCCAGAACTATAGGTTGTTGTTGTTTTTAACTGGCCAATCCATTAATTCTAAGCAAAGCTGTCTAGTATATGTATTACTCAGAAGATTATTAGAAAATAATAGTTAAATTAACTTCTGCTGGGGTAAAGACTAAAATACGTATAGATGGCATCTCAGATTATGATTATTTTTCCTGGTTTCTGTTGGTTCCACCTTTTTATGGTGGATTTAAATATTTTCTTTCAATAGATTTTTATTGAAAGTTTTAACCAAAGAGCATAAAAATTAACATAAACTAATAACAAGTAAAGGCAGACAATAGAAAAGAAAAAGAAAAAAACCACAGAAATGCAAAAAGAATAATAAGAAATAGAAAGAAACTTCTGATTTCCCTTGTTGAAAATAGAAGTAGAATATAATTACAAATTATTGTGTATGATTACAAAAGAAAGTTGGCTCTTTTCTACTATCCCTCTTTCTAAATCATCGGAATCATAAACAATAAGTGCATTTTTTCCCATTTTATGCAAACAAATCTATAAGACAGTTCCTATCAGCCATAAATGTGGATTTTTTTTCTCTAATCAAAGAAGCTGATCTCCACAAATTCCCTTATCTTCACCAACCATTCTTCCATTGTGGGTAATTCCACATTTGAGCCAGTGGTGGGATTCAAATTGTTTTACTACCGGTTCTGTGGGTGTGGCTTGGTGGGCATGGCAGGGGAAGGATACTATAAAATCCCCATTCCCTCCCCACCCCACTAACCTGCTTTCCAGCTCCGTTCTCCTGTGCAGGGCAACAAGAGAAGATCCAGCCGACCTGGAGACAGAGAATAGATGGGAGCAGGGCCAGTCAGAAGTGCTATTCCGAACTACTCAAAATTTCTGCTACCGGTTCTCCAGAACTGGTCAGAACCTGCTGAATACCACCTCTGGTATGATATAATAAGACTATTATATTGCAATTGTCATATATAAAAACAAAGTTCCATGACTATTTCTGGTTGCTTGTACATTAATACCAAAAGGAAACTGCCAGGTTTCAGTTGTACTGTAACCTTTTAAAACTTCTGAATATACATTTGTATCCAATCTTTAAAGCTTTTTTTTAACAAGTCAACCAGGCATATCCTTTCATGTTATTCACATTTTCAGCAAAGGTTCAAAGTACCTTTGCGCATTTTAGACAATTTCTCGGATGACACATATCAATGATACCATACATCATCTTATAAAAAGTTATAAAAAGCTAGAACATAAAGTAAATTATAATATTTTAAACCACATATTTTCCTACTGGTCCATCATTGTAGCCTAAAGTTTTAGCCCATTTTCTTTCAGTTGTTCTTCTTCTGTCTGACATTTTAGCAAATGTTTACATATTTTAGCAATAATGTGTTCATCATTAATACATGTTTCTGTTTCAAACTCAGCTTTTGTTCAAACCATAAAGTCTTTTGTCCACTTTAAACTTTTCTGTTAATTGGACGTAAGAAAACCATTGACAAGAGTATCCTTCTGTCACCAAATCTTCTCTTGAATTCATTTTACAATCTCCTTGAGAAAATTCTAACACATCATGATGAGTTAATCATTTATGTTTACTTGTCATTTCTCATCTATAAAATGCTTCTTGGACTGAAAACCGCAAAGGTGATTTTGGACAGAATGTAAATTTATATTTATTCAGTATTCTGAGAGTAGACAACCTGACATAATGATTTTTTAACATCTACATTTGCCTTAAGTATATCCTACCTTAAATATCCATGCCACTGATATCTCAAATCATGACCTTCTAAATGCAATAACCTATTTCCTAATAACACCCACTCTTTCATCAAAACCAACAAGCAGTAAAAATTGATTTTAATGTTTCATGTACTCTTTAGCTTTGTCCCCAGTAAAATACTCAGTTGGCCAACTCTATAAGGTTCAGATTTTTGTTATCAGCTTACTGCCATAAAAACAATTTTTTTCTGCCCATGTTACTGATGTTGTTAAACAGGCATTGTCATTTGTCATAATCTGTTACAATTTTCATCTTAAATAGTCATTTATTGTATATACTAATTGCTATTACTGGAAACAGAATGAGTTGATTAATGAGTGTTTTGATGAGCAGGGAGGGCATGTTCATTATCAGCCTGGATACTATTCAACAATCTATCTTCCTCCATTAAAGTGATGGATTTGGCAATATCTGAGAAAGATGTGGTGGCTAGTCTATTTTAGAAAAGGAGAATATAAAAGCTAATAAGTTACTGCTGTTACTCAGTTCCCGAATAGAGGCAATTGAGAATAAAACATTTCCTTTGGAATACAGGAGAGGTCTGTAGATAAATCTGATTTGTCTCTTGGAGTGATCAAATGATATTCAGAAAACATTTCATGAGAATGTGGAAGCTGAAATCTAATTGCCTTCATTACACTTTTATTGAAATTGGGAATCCATTTTTAATGGTTTGCTATTATAGTTATGTGTATTCCGGCTATTAAAACTTTTTTATGTCTGGTTTCAAAATGGACATTTGCTTGCTTACTCACATGTTTGGTTGCAGGAAAACATTACAAAGTGCATTTTCTTCCATACTTATGTTATCTTCTCCTACTTTCTCTTTCCCCACTTTTTTATCCCTACTCCTTCCTTTTCCCTTCCCATTAGTTTACAGAATATTACTATAATAATGTATAATAGTTATCCTGTTAATTCATTAATCTATGAAAAATGTAAAAGAGATGCACTGTATAATGTTTGATTGCTGATAAGAGTTTCTAGATTTTAACCTTAATTTATTACTTATTACTGTATTATTATTATTTGTATCTATTTTATTTTTATCATTATTGCCAAGAGTGCCATTTTTGATAAAGTATGATATGGATCGACATAATATATGCCTTTTTTCTTCCTCGCTATTTTACAATACATTATTTAATGGCAATGCTAAACGGTGTTAAAAGAGGCGGGTTTGACTTATTTTGGAATGACATGATTTATTTGTGAGCTGTGGTAGTGCAATCGTTAGAATGCAGTACTGCAGGGCCAACTCACTGCTCACTCCAAGAGTTTGATTCTGAGCGGCTCAAGGTTGACTCAGCCTTCCATCCTTCCGAGATTGCTAAAATGAGGCCCCAGATTGTTGGGGGAAATATGCTGCCTCTGTAAATCACTCAGAGAGTGCTGGAAAGCACTGTGAAGCGCTATGTAAGTGCTATTGCTATTCAATTCCTAATGCACAAACATATTTGCATAGAAAGCTCACAATTAAATAAACTGTATTTTCTTACTCCAAAGCATTTTTTAAACTTTCCTAACACACTGTGCACTTCTGGTTAAATTTATGTCAGGAGATTACCCTGCCTACTTCTACACCATATTCTACTTTACGAAGAACTCTACTTTACCAAGGCTTCAGCAGAGCTAAGAAACCTTGTCACAAAACGATTTACAAAACTGCCACAATGACCAGACTGGGCATCTGGTGGGCATCATGTTCTATGCAATTGCTTTATAGTGTTTATAGTGCTTGAGAATCCCTGCAATGAAAAGCATACCTGAAAAGTGTTCTCGCTCCAACTTCACAGAAAATGGAAGCCCCTTATAAACCATTTCTTCTGAAGCCTTTTAAAATGTCATGTTACAACTTCAAGCATAGTATAATTGTCTAAATTCTACAACGCAGCAGCTAGACACCCACCTAACTGCTGAAAACCTGGCCCTGCTAAAGTTCTGCTGTTTGATCTTCACAAAAACAGGATGGTGGATTGTTCTGTATTTAGATCACTAAATGTTCCTGGATGAAGTGCGGGAGAACTCCAATTAGTCTCCATTTTCTTCAATGAGGGGATGAAGGATGAAAACATAATTCAGCATAGCTTGCTTGTTGAGTTTAGCTCCTCAGCATGTCATAATAAATTATGAGACAAGGGACTTAGGAAGTTGCAAATCAGACCTTAATAGAGATCTTAAGTGAAGACAAAGCATAGCCAGCTGGAACTAACATTTGCCAAATTCTAGCTCAGCTTGAAGGGCAATTATTTTTGCAGCTTTATTATTTTTATTATTCTTTTGTTTGTGCTTTTTTCTTTGGTCCATTCTAATCTCAGACTATGAAAGAATATGCCACATTCTTAGAGAGTTACCGGATTCAGAGGGGCTTTCTCTGAAAGCTTGCAAGAAGAGGAGAAACCCAAATTAGGCATTAAAACTACCAAAGGGCAAACTCAGGCAAATATCAAAGGACGACTTCTTCAGCTTGTACTTGAAAGGATATGGATGTCCCTGGCCACGTGTCCACCTCTCTTGAAATGGAGCATACCTCCCAGGAAGAGCCAAATGAACAGGGAAACTAGCAGGAGAAAACCAAAATGAAAGACCAAAAGAAAGAGTAAGTTCACAAAAAACGTATGTTGACCTTTCCAAAAGAAATGGCATCATGCTATAAAGATATATTAAATTAAAAATCCACTCTGAAGGGAAAGAATCAAAAGAAACCATACAAAAATGATCAGTGTCTAAGAAATCATCTATAGACTTTCCGTGGGATTTTCTTCTGAAAGAAACATAACCATTGTAATTCAGTGAAAACAGTAGTTTGGTCACTGTAAATTGATAGTTTCCCTGCGCTACATTCCTGTGGAGTTCTGGGGAAAAAGTATTTGGTTAACAGTTTATCAGCTCTTGGGGCTAGTCATTCCTTCTCAACCCTAAATAAGAATAGAATAATAAAAAGTTACCTATCATCCCACAATGAACCAGTGTGGTAGATAACAGGCCATGACCTTTAGTGAAGAAACTTTCATCCTGCAGTAGGTTCACTCTGGGTGATGATGATGATAATGACCCTAAATATGCTAGAGAGTTGTTCGGTCATTAAGTCATGTTTGACTCTTTGCAACCCCATTGACCATAGCACACCCAGCCCCTCTGTCCTCCACTGTCTCCCAGATTTTGCCTAGCTTCATATTTGTTGTGTCGATGTCACTATCTAATCATCTCATCGTCTGCCATCCCCTTCTCCTTTTGCCTTCAATCTTTTCCAACATCAGGGTTGTTTTTTTAAACGAGTCTTCTTTTGGTGGCCAAAGTATTTTACCTTCAGCTTTAGTATCTGTCTTTCCAAAGGACTGTCAGGGTTAATTTCCTCTGACCTGAAGGGCTCATCTTCTGGCATCATATCTTTTAGCCTTTCGGTACTGCTCATGAGGTTTTCTTGACCAGGATACTGGAATGGTTTGCCATTTCCTTCTCCAGTGGACCACATTTTGACAGAACTTTCCACTATGACCACTCCATCTTGGGTGGCCCTGTATGGCTTAGGTCATAGCTTCCTTGAGCTGTGCAAACCACGACAAGACAGTGATCTATGAAGGAGATGTTGGAGAGAGAGTATACTACTGAACTAGGCCCTTTTCCTTTCAAAGCACCTATTAGAGTCAAATACCCCATGAGGAAGAGTAGAAACATAGAACAAATAACTTCTATCTTTGCTTACAGTTGTCCTCCTCAAAGAGTTCACCTGAACTAACTGTTCTGTGAAGAAGCGCTTTAGGACCATCTCCTTTGAGAATGACCTCTAGGCTTCTCTGGGCATCTTTAGATTTAATTATTTTTTTCTTTTTTCTCCCCACTTCATTCTGTACCACATCTATCTGATTTTCACTTTAAAAGCCATTCCACAAGCCTTTCAAGTTGAAAAACCACAATGTAAATATGTTACATTCATGAATGATAAACAAGCTAAGAAGGAAAAGTCAGAGGCAATAATGGCATTATGTAAAAGGGTGTCAGATGGAGATAAAAGACGTATAGCTTAACAAGTTGAACGGGATATAGTTGATGGGTCCTTGTGTGTCTCTTATCCATATTAATGTTTCTAAAGACTTTCCGAGGATACCTCTACATGTCCCTTTTACTGCAGATCAAAGATATTTTCTTAACTGTTCTTTAAAATCATGTATGCATGATGCAGCCTTCTTCTGGTCCTCAATCCATATTTGAGGATAGCTTACTTCATTTTTTTCTGATCTTGCGAGGATTTTCCATCTTATAGCAGAGACTTTGACCTAGACTTTGCTATAAGAATGATTTGTGGCACTATTATGGCAATTGAGGTGACGATGCAGGAGAATCTTCTATTTACTGTTTTCGACTACTGTGAGCATACCTCCTTCTTTCTGGTTGTGGCTACTTTCTTTTCATGGCCATTGAGGTTTGTGCTGCTGGTCTGCTATAATACTAGAAGAGAAAGTGATGGGCCAAGCTTTTTGCAAGCTCTTCTCGCAAGTACTTGGTGCTGCTCTTGCACAGGTTGTCTCTAAGCAGAAGTCTATAACTTTCCCTAATGGCATAGAGGTGTCCTGGCCTACTACTATTTCTGGGGATCTTATTATTGCTAGAGCTAAACCAGGAGCTCCCCCAGTGTTTACTGTTTCATTAGCAGTACCAAGATCACTAAAGAAAGTAATTCAGGGTTTCTGACTTATTGCCTTCTCTACTGGTGAAAAACAGAATAAAATAGGACCTCTTTACAATGTATACCTAGACCTTCCAACCATTGTAACCATTTGTCAAATCTCATCTTCTCCCTCAATTCCAGCACCACCTCTTTTTAGGTGGGGCAATTGATGGCTATTTTTCCCCCGGCAGTTGGGAAATCTACCAATTGCTGGAACTTATTTTGGCTCCGCAGTAAAGGTTAGGACAGTGCCACTTGTTATCATTGAGGCAGAATAGAGACTAGTTATACAAACAGGCAAATTTAGGTTGTGCCACTTTACACATTGGAGCAAAACCAGAGGTGGTATTCAGCAGCTTCTGACCAGTTCTGGAGAACCGGTAGCAGAAATTTTGAGTAGTTTGGAGAATCGGCAGATATCACCTCTGTCTGGAGATTTAACAATATCCTTCCACTGTCACGCCCACCAAGCCACGCCCACAGAAAATAATTTGAATCCCACCACTGAAGCAAACTATATTAATCTTGTTGTCTGAGTGTTTCCTTAAATAAGTATATGACCACGCTGTATGTTATGAAAAAGAAGTCCAGAGATGTAATGCTAATGTGTGGTTTATAAGGAGACATTTACAGCAGACAAGTACAAGAAGGATTAAGTAATCCTTTAATTTGCTCCCATCAGTTTTTGCTGGTTTGCATGTCTCCTCTTTCTCCCTCTCTTCACCAATGTGTTTGGTGAGATAATATCCAGTCTTGTTGATAGAACGCAACAGTTGGAAGGAAATTATAACAGTAATTTTAGCACAAATTTTCACCTATATGTTTTTTTTAGCCCTGGATGAGAAATACAGGAAACCAAGAATAAAATAGCTGAGGTCTTATACCTTCCTTAGTTCTACTTTGTAATGGAAACACTAACTGTCAAGGCCACAGTTTTATTGTTTTCAGAGTACCTGACTTCCTACCAAACTGTAGTTACAGGGTGCAATTTGTAAAAGAAATAATTCAGAAACTTTAAGACATCACACTCACAAATCTCTCTATGAGGAACAGAAATTCTTTTTTTTTTAAAAAAAGAAAATCAATAAAAACAACTTGTCAACCAATTATTTATGTTGGGGATACTAGCAATGGATTAAATATGCCCTCCTCTGTTTTAGATAAACATCTGTCAGGGTTAAACTTTCATGATTCTTTTTGCACCGCTGGGGATGGACAATGACCCCAGAGATTTCTACTAGGTCTGTGATTCTATTATTGGATAATGATCAGGCTTCTACAAGGTCAGCTCATGCATGACCATGTGCTGAACTCTGAAGAATCGATCAGTCATAGGCTGCTGCCCTCAAAAGTGAAGAGCATGTGAAAATTTATTATTTGCACATATTATCACTCAGTGGAGACATTTCTCATTAAAATGGTAGACTTATTGGCTTCAGTTGGAGCACTGACTAATAAATGATGGAGATCTGGTTTTTTTTTTTTTTGAGAGCAAGTATATTAATCTCAAATGAAAGGGGAGAAGGAAAGAAAACTATGCAACAGTGGGTTTTTTTTTTATTATCACATGGAATGAGGCCTGAATAATCAAAAACCCAATGTAATAAAAACTGGAAATTTCCATTTGAATCATACTAAATCTCTCGATACTGGCATTTGGAAATCAATTGCCTCATCACACCTCATCTTATATATTGTACTTGGTAGCAAATATCTTTCTTTAAAAAAAAAAAACGTTCCAAAGTGTCTTTAGTTTTTTTATGCTATCATTACTGGCACCTATTGAGCAGGCTGGGAAAATACCAACTGAGGTGATGTTTCAAATGAAATGATCCTGTTCACCATCTATAATTCTGCTCCAAAATCTAAATCATATTGAAGATACCAAAGGGAGAGAATGAGAGGGTGTACTGATATCTATTTTATTTTATTTATTTTGTCAAACAATTATAAGATAACAGGTATAAGTATAAACATAGTTATGAATACATGAAATGTATACATATAATAAAAATAAAAAGAAACAATAGGACAGGGACGGTAGGCACGTTAGTGCATTTATGCAGTTGGTGCAATTCTGCAAATTCTGCAAATCAGTAGTTTTCCTTGTTCTTATGGTACCAGTTATGTTCCCGATAAATAACAAATTACTTTGAGCAACAGCTGAAAAGACAAGGGATTCAAAGGTGAAACCTGAGATATTCACTGTTGAGCTGGATCCAGAGTAAGGACAATTGAATATAGGATAAATTAATCATGGCTTGATTTAGGTCTTATTAATTGTGAGACTTAAAGAGTGCGTTCTTTTACTGGAATAAAATAGTAGTTGGATTCACAGTCCATGTCTAGAAAAGTTCATTACAATTGCAACCAAATGACAACTGCAATTCATCTACATGACTATTTATCATGTCGGCAAGAAGTTGCTTGTGATGGACAGAAATATACAATTTGCAGCCTCAGAGCCATATATACAGTATGATCTCCAAGGTTTGGGCTGATCCTCCAAACTTTCCAATGCTTTTCATGGAGATATGGCTTGGGGAGAATAATTGCATTAACTATTTGGACTAAATTAAAGCAGATGTAGTTTTTGTCTTCATTCAATCCATTTCCTTGCCCTGGCCTCAACATTATTTTAAAGTATGCTCCCTCCTTATTCAAAGTTCAAGTATAAGTGTGGCTTTTTACCCCAAACAGTTATGCTTTTCTCAGATGAAAATTAAGATGGCTGCAGTGACGACAAACTGATGGTGATGTTTTTATTATAGAACAAGTAATGCAATACTTTTGATCATACCTTTTTTAGACACATTTCCTCCAGCTCAGATCTTCCTAAATATTGTAACTGTTCTTCATTTCTAAGCTTCTTTCTCACTAGAGAGTTGCTAGTACTTTGTATGGCAAAGCTACCCCTTTCTCCTTGTGGTTTGTCTTTGTGGCATTGGCCTGGACCCAGAATGGATTGAGCTTTATTTTCTTTTTATACTAATTTAGAAAATATCTCCCAATAGGCTGAGGAGATAATGTGCTGAGCCTTCTTCTTCTTTGAGAATGCAGTCAGGACTCCTGCTGTCAGGAGTTCACTGCATAACTCAAGCCAAAATTATATGAAAGATTTCAATCAACAAAGGGCTTTTTTTTTGGAGGGGGGAGCTAATAGTCAAAGGAAAACATTCTTGAGATTGTATTCTGTAATAGAAAATTATTTTGCATGCCAAATAGTATTTAAAATAAGGCAAGCCAACTTTCTGTGCCAGATTTGAATCAGAGAGGCTTCAAATCCTCAGTTGTAAAATAAATTAAGCTTAGCACAATGGCTATTGCTTATTCCTACCTACACTATAAGATTATTATATGGATTATACAAAATTAATGCCAGGAAAAGGCACTGCTGTTTTAGGAAACAGGTGTGGAGGGACAGGAGAGGGCAGTTAAAATAAGATTACCTATTTGGCTTTATACCTGTGGTGGGACAAAAATTCATGATTTCTAGCCTTGTACCTAACCATTGCAGCAAGCTGGTTTTGATATATCTCTCTATATATTTATTCCAAGTAGTTATAGGCATATCAGGACAGTGTTAAGGTTACAAAGGGATTTAATGCTACAAACTTGGCTTCAAATGGCTTTTGAGACCATGGTATGGTGACTTACATATTGTCAAACAGGAGACACACATATCCATAACATGTGCAAGCTGTCATTCAGTTGTAATAGCAATACATTATGGCTTTAGTGTAAAATAAATAGAAATGACAATTCTTCTCAAAACAGTGTGGAAGACCGACCAGGTGACCATTTCTGATCAAGGTGCTCCCAATGGATGAGTAACTCTAGGATCCCAATCCTTCCAAGTCCTTATGCTTCTTCATCTTTATACCAACTGTACTATGGAGGACATTCTTTTTTCAAACTGAGGTTGCTTTCCACCAGAAAGCTCTTCAGATTCCTATGGCTCTTCAAAGCAACACATTGGCCTCTTTCTACCAGGGGAGACATGATAGCAGTGTTCCAATATTGGAGGGGCTGCCACAGAGAGGAGGAGGGGTGGGTCAAAGTATTTTCCAAAGCACCTGAAGGCCAGACAAGGAATAATGGATGGAAACTGAACAAGGAGAGATTCAACCTAGAAATAAAGATAAATTTTCTGACAGTGAGAACAATCAACCAGTGGAAGAAGCTTTGCCTTCAGTAGTTGTGGGAGCTTCACCACTGGAAGCTTTCAAGAGGAAACTGGACTGCTATATGACAATAGGGTCTCTTGCTTGGGTGGGTGGGTGGGGTTGAACTAGATGACCTACAAGGTCCTTCCAACTCTGTTATTCTGTCTGTAATACCAAGGGATACCAAGTCCTGTTGGAACAGTTGTTATCGAAAGCCATTTGAAAGCACTTGATTATTGGGCAACAATAAGGCAATTCATACGAAATCCCCAATAAAATAGGACCATGAAAAGACAGCAGATGCCTTCTGCTTTTTAAAGGCAGCAACCTGGTCAAAGGACACTCTGGGGCAGTTCTTAAATCAAGGTTCTTAGATGAAGACAAGGACCTTGCTTTGCCTTCTTTCAGGATATAATCAGTGGAGAGACAGGCGGCAAACAAATTAATAAATAAAATATTTTAATAAATAATAACTAAACAATTCCTTGATGCTGTGTGGAACTTATTTGAGAAATGAGTGGCCTTCCTTTTGCTCTTAGAGCACCTACCCCATAGTGAAGGATAACAAACATATTTCTGTTTTCGGGCTTCCTGCAATTGTTTCACAGTCCGTATTTTGCTTACTCTTAAAAAAAACCTAAAAGAAACCACAATGAAAAACAGCTAGCAGCCATTTGCTGAGTTGAAGAGCAGAGCAGAGCATTTCTGTAATTACTTAATGGGTTCCTGAAATACTATTTCATAAAAGCAAGACCATGCCAGCAAGCCAGATTTGGGGAGGTGGAGGGTGAGGAAAGACTACTTTGGTCACGTGTTGATGGAGCGATTCATACCTAAAACTAGAAATGTTATTGGAAAATGAAACCACATACAAAGAAGATATAAATAGGAAATAAAGAAGGTGATTTTTGTGAGTCTTAATGACATTAGAGCTCATTGGAAGAAATGTCAGCGGGGTTAAGAGAAACAAACATTTTACATAATGCCTTTGTTTTGGAAAAAAAATGTTTGCAAATGTTATTAGGCAACGCCTATGCAGTTTAGTACTTGAAGTAGGAAGCCCTGTTTTGAATTTGAATTGTTCCAGTCTCTTTCTGTAGTATTCCCCATAGCTCCTCTATGTATTTTTTTGCATGAAATTCCATTAGTTATGTCAGCCATAACTCATGCTGTCAACAAGCTAAAACTAATGATCATCCATTTGTGACATTTTCACACCAGGCACCTTCCTCAGCAGCTGAATAAGTGAAGCTCTTAACTAAACCAGTCCTCAATGTTGTTCTCTGAATTACCCAGATTTCTGTTATATAATAAAAGGAGAACTACTCACCTGCTGTGAAATGTGTGCCATATTCCCTCTCCTGTTATTGTAGGTTCATCCATAAAACTCACCTGATACGGACGGTGTGTTTAAACTGTACTGACAATTGAATATGTCATTCCAAAGTCACATATTTGTTTTATTTCTGCTGGGGTTTGCAAAAGTATGTAAATGCATACATGTCTTTAAGTAACATTGTGAAAACATGAGGCTTTTCTGGAACAGAAAAGAAACAGAAAGGAAAATCAGAAAATAAATGTTTGAAGAATCATTGCTTTCCACTTGAACCAAAGCAGATTGCTTCTATCCAGAGCTGGTAAAATCTTAGCCAATGATTCTCTTCACTATGGATGTTTGAATAGGCATGATTTTCAAAAACGCATAACTCATAAGTCAATTTGAAAATAAACATAAAACAATCAATTGGATTTGTAAGCTTATTTTGTTTCCCCTCTCCCCAACAAAGCTGAAGTTCTAATGCATAATTTTGCAACATCGGGGAAAAAAGTGATATTATTCTGAAGGTTGGTGACCTACATGAGATGGGAGAGTGAGTTCCCCCATTTTGCTCTTTAAAATCAGGCTCTCTTTTCTACCATGAAATATCAATTAGATGTTAGAATTAGATATTGAAATCCATCATCTGATCTGAACCTTTGATCCTTTGCATAATTACTTAGATCAGGGGTGTCAAACTCACGTTGTCATGGCAGCATCAGGTGCCATATTGGGACTTTTCTAAACCTTTGCCCCCCCCCCCCATTTGCTAAACCAGGCGTGGGCATGGCCAGAGGGGAGTTTGACAGCCCTGATTTAGATCACCCTCTCTCCAGAACAAATATGACTATTTATTTCCACTGAAATGCATGGAATATGTTTTGGAGCATAAGATGCAATACAGACATCAAATGTGTGGAAGGGGAAACAGAATCCCAGTGCCCCAGTCTTCGCATTTAGATGAATATGTGCCTCTAGACATCCATATGACTGCTTCCTAATCATCCAAAGTCCCATGTGAATGCAATATACTCACATTAGATCTAGCAGTTTGATAAGCAAAACGTGAAAGTTAGGAAGAAAAATGAAATGCAAAGGCTCACTGAATGCAGGATGTGAATCAGGGCAGTTTCCAAAGCATGATACATTTCAAATAATTATGGTTTATTGGTGGTTTATTGTTTATTTATTCATGCATGTTGATATACAGTATATTGTCCATTCCACAGATTCTAGGTAGTTTATACCCATGAAATAATAAAACATATATAGCATCACAAAATAGGTGGTAGTTACACAGCATCATAATGGGCATCCAGTCTTCTTTGTCTTTTTGGGAAGAAATTTGGTTTCTACTCCTTCGACATTTGGGTAATGGTCTGATCTACTTTCAGGTTTATTTTTTCACGGAATGAAAACTAACTTATACACTCTTAGCCTTATATATCATTAAATTCTCTGAAGATTCTTCAGAAAAGCACAATTTACTCATTCCTAATAATTACAAGGAAGCAGTCATTCTGACATGAAGATGTGGAAGGTAGTCTGTACTTGTGTGTGTGTGCGTGTGTGTGTGTTTGTGTGTGCCTTTAAGTCAATTCTCATTCTTGGCAAGAGCCTAGCCTAGTCCTACAGTTTTCTTGGCAAGGTTATTCAGAAGTGGTTAGCCCATGCCCTGCTTCCTAAGACAGAGTGTGACTGGCCACACCTAGCTGGTTTTGTGCTTAAGGTGGGACTGGAACTCACTGTCTCCTAGTTTCTAGCATGATGTCTTAATGACCACACCAAACTGGCTCTGGCCAGAGTGAGAGGATTGCAACTGAGCATTCCTGCTCATGGGTCCTTGCTACTTCTACCACTAGCGGGTGGTAACCTGTAGCATGGTCCCTCAGCCCATTGCGGAAAAGTTACACACCAGGAGATGTCAATGTCAACAAAAAAGATTGTGGTTTTCACCACATGATCGAAGCTGCAGGGTTTTGGTTGCATGGTGGAATGTGCCATCTTTACATTTTTATGTGCCCTCTGCATGCACACACCTTGATCAGAAATGCTTTCCTGATCATACTCTGTTAAATCAGAACTTCAAAATCAGAGTGAGCCATTTCTATGTAAATAAATGAATACATGTTGCTTGATCCTTTATCATACATGGCAATTGAGTAAACCTCAATTTCGGAAACCACTCATTGGCTGCTGTGAACACTTTGAAATCTTTTGTCAATGTGGAATAAATTACACAGTTGTTTTCTAACATAGAGATAATAGAGATAGTTGTTTTCTAACATAGAGATATCTCTAACATAGAGATAATTTCTACATATTATCATCTGCCTTATTGGTAACGTTTTTCTATCCTTTTTGAGCTTTTTATATTTTTGTGTGATTTTTTTCCTTCCCCTCTTTATATTGGTCTGGATAAGTTTTTATCTTGGTTTTAAAAATTCTTAATAAAATTGTATGTACGCATGTATGTATGTATGTACGTACGTATGTATGTATGGCATTTGGGTAGCAGTAACTGAAAATGTTCTTATATAGACCTAAAGCCTAATGTTCACTTGTTTAAATACATTTTTGTAATACTTTAATCCTTTTCAGTCATTTCTGGAGTGGAGAGAGTAGAACTAGAGCAGTGTTTCCCAAAGTGGGCAGTACCGCCCCCTGGGGGTGGGGTGGGATGCCTTAGGGGGCTCTAAGAGGCAAGGGTTCTAGCAGGGGGATGCTCAGAGGTGGCAGGGGGGCATTTGAGATGCCAGTCCCGCAGGGTCACCCATTGACTGTTGCACTGCTCTGGAGCCACTGCCTCGAATGCCCCCCTGCCGCCTCTTAGCTTCCCCAAGGGGGCCAGCAGAAGGGTGCTAAGAGGCAGCAGTGGGGTGTTCAAGGCGCCGGCTATTGCACTGCTCCAGAGGTGGCACCTCAAATGCAGCAGCGGTGGCACTTTACATGCTGCCATGGCCACATTCGAGGTGCCACCCCCCTGCCACCTCTTAGCATCCCCAAGGGGGCCAGCAGAGGGGCACTAAGAGGCGGCAGGGGGGCGTTTGAGGCCATGTCTCTGGAGCAGTGCAACAGTCAATAGATGAACCTGCAGGGCTGGCGACTCGAATGCCCCCCCGCCACCTCTTAGCATCCCCAAGGGGCCCAGCAGAGGGACGGTAAGAGGTGGCAGGGGGGCGTTTGAGGCATTGGCCCTGCAGGCCCATTGACTGTTGTACCGCACCAGAGCCAGCGCCTCGAATGCGGCAGCACGTTGGGAAAAGCTGCCACCACCGCTTTCTCAAAGTGCTGCTGCTGTTGCATTCTGTCTGTCTGTTCGTCCGTCTGTCCATCCATTCATCCACCCATCCAAAAGGTTTGCCTGCCTGCCTTCCAGTCTACCTACCTACCTGCCTGCCTGCCTTTCTGTCTACCTACCTACCTACCAATATAGATCTATCTACCTACCTACCAACCTACCTATCCATCCATCCATCCATCCATCCAAAAGATCTGTCTATCTTCCTCCCTGCTTGCCTGCCTGCCTGCCTGCCTGCCTGCCTATCTATCTATCTATCTATCTATCTATCTATCTATCTATCTATCTATCTATCTATCTACTTACTTACCTACCTCTCCATCCATCCATCCATCCATCCATCCATCCATCCATCCATCCTCGAAGTGCCGGCCCAGCAGGCACATGAGGAAAGTAGAGCAAAGCCAGTCTGGGAGGGAGAGAGAGAGAGAGACCTAGTTTAGATTGAAGCCCTTTTCCACATTGAAACATCTTTGGCTTCTATTAAAGGTTCTGTGGACGAAACATGGTCACTATCAGGAGGCTCTCACATTTTGTTGAGGCTTGAAACAGGATCCATTGGACCAGATCTCCACCCTAAAAAATTACTTTTCCCCAATGTATTACAGTGCCAATTCTGAAGAAGGCAAAACCAAAATGTACTGATAAATTACAAGGAGAACATGCACACACACATACACACTCCCTTCTAACCCTCCTGGAGCAGGTGATTGGAGTAGAATAGATATCTCATTATCTTTCTCCTCCCTCCTTCTCTCCTTTATTTCTTTTTCTTTCTGTCCCTTCCTTCCATCTCCCCCTTTTTTTGTCTGTCCCTTTTATCTTTCTTTTCTTCCTTCTCTCTTTCTCTTTTTCTTTTCTCTCTCTTTCCCTCTCTCAGGCTCACCCCACTGACTTGGTGCACTGCTCCACAAGGACTTGCTTGGGCAGGTCCCTCGGATGCAGCAGGCTCAAGGGGGTGGACAGCACATTTGAAAAGTAGAGCAAAGCCAGAGGTCAGTAATTTTTGCTGCAAAGAATCACAAAAGCTTCTGGGTTGTGCACAAGAAGGGACACACATGTCAATGCAATTCAGCAACGTAAAATAAAGAAATACAAATAAAAGTAAACAAGAATCGGCAAAGCATCTCTGATTAGATTCTATTCACTACTAGAATCTAATCAGAGATGCTTTGCTGATTCAACTCCAATTACCTGCTCCAGCACGGTTGTGTATGTGTGTGCATGGCTGTCAAAACTCCAAAAACAGGTCAAGTAGCTCTGGGGAGGCCAGTCATAAATTAGAACACTTTGCTAAACAACCAGCCATTAAGTGAGGACCACTTGTATTTGGTTTGCCAGACACCTGGCCACGCCCACCCAGTCACATGACCACCAAACCTCACCTACCTGGTAACGTGACCAGCAAGCCACGCCCACCCAGTCACGTGATCAGCAAACCATACCCTCAAATTCGCCCATGCCCACAGAAATTTGAATCCCAACCCTGGGTGGGGGGCACTGAGGATGAGTTTGTAGCACAAAGGCGGCGGGGGGTGGACTGAAAAAATTTGGGAACCACTGAACTAGAGCATTTGTCTCAGTTGCTTCTCCAGATGTTCTTTTGGTAAATGGCTGAAAAGAGCTTTTGGCTCCAACATATTTTTTTAAAGCATGCTTTAATGTAAAAAAGAAGTGGTATCTGTTACAAAAGTAATATAGTCTAAGAACTCTGATTCAGTGCTTGATGAGGGTCTTAAACATCTTTCAGGAGTGTTTTATTAAATTATCTCCTACAAATTCATGGTAAAATCCTGCTGATTGGTATTATTTCTGAATTGAAGCATCTCTTTCTGTTTCAGTGTAAATGTATTACTCTACTTCATCATCTCCTTATTTGGAAATCAAATTAATATTCTTTTTATTATTCAAAATAATATATTTTTATTTTTTTCCAGTATATTGGGAGAGCAGATACTTTTGATCTGGAAATATTAATTGTTTGCAGTTGTCATGGATTCTGAGGAGATGGGCAGTTAAGAAATATGAAATATAAATCAATCAATCAATCAATCAATCAATATTGCTGTACTATTAATTAACATGAATATCATCAAGTTGGATTCAGTTCCAGAAGGCCTCGGTGTCCTCTAAGTTTGGTTGTTTGCTTGCAGATTTTTCATTAGGTGCACAAAAGGTGCACAGAAGGGTGAAAGTTCTCCATCTCAACATATCTCTAGTAATAAGTTCTAGTTCATCCAAGGACTTCCTTAGAATTTCTCAGATCCCATTCATCAGCTCCATCCAATATCTTCTTCTCCTTCCTCTTCCCCTTCTCTCAGCTCACCAGGATTGCCATGTCATTAATTAGATAACTTCTGAGGAGTCCTTGATGTTGATTATCTGACTAGGTACCCTCATTAGTGCTAGTAAGTGTGGGGATTTGCTCCCTGTTTACATATAGTAGCTTATCTTGTAAGTGTTGATGTGAGTGTGGTTTCTCTTTGGTTTTCCCTTGTTTGGAGTATTGTTTTCTTCTTGATTGTTTGTCTTCTGCTAATCCCTGCTTATTTGTTTATGGGCTGCTAAAGAAAATGTGTCCTGGTCTTTTTGTTCTTTTCTTATCCTTTTTATTATCTAGTTTGAATGGTGTGTATGTATTTATTGATGGCTGGTTTGTCTGAGCGCCAAGCTTCCAGGAATTCCCTAGAGTTTTTGGATTTCACTTAGCCTAGGATGCTCACAATTTCCCACTTGAAACTATCTGTCTTTGTGAACTTTGTGCACCTAATGAAAAATCTGCAAGCAAAGAGGACACCGAGGCCTTCACAATTCAGAACACCAAGGCCTTCAGAGTTCAACCCTGGGCTACATTCTCCTCTATTAGTAGATAATTACTATAAGCATGCTGACTAAGATCATATTATCATCTTAAAGACCTTAACTTTTAATACATTCTTAATAAAACAGCAATATATTCATATTTGTAGCTTTCAAACTAAATCCATGATATTGCTCTATCATGTAAAAAGATTTAGGCCTTTGCATTAAATTAACTTATGCCACCACCTTATTAAAAAAATGGAAAGAAAGGAGAAAAAGATGAGGATAAAGTAAGATTTAGTTTTTAATTCCTCAGATCTGCTCCTGAGAAGCCAACAATAGCTTCAGAGGCTTGGAATGTTGATGTAAAAATGATAACATGTAAAATGAGAAGTCATCTAATGCCAGTCTTCTGGTCAAGGCTAGATTTAGGCTTAAAGACAGCTGGTGCCATAGCATGTGCTTGTTCATGTTCCCAAAACCCTGGAATGCCTTACAAGTAGACCCAGGACCAGGATAATCAATTAGTATTTTAAATAACAATAATAAGACATTTTCAGTGTGATCACTTGATGGGAGAAATTTTACACTGGCAGTATTATATGCAGTATTTGATACAGCAAGATGCTGCAGAGTTAATTGCCATAAAAAAGGAAGCAAAGGAGAATGGAAAGCAATACAAGCAAACACTCATTGAATGGTTTAAGGATTGTGTAATATTTTCAGAAGGGTATGAAGGACTGTAAAGGAAACGGACAAAGTATGTGTGTGGAAGGAGGCGAAATAAATGATTTATTGTTTTATGCAATTCTAAATCAGAATATCATAACTTTTAGATACTACAGAATTGTACAATGTACAGTAGTGCAAATCTTCTTTCATACTTTACCACATATCATTAAAATTATAGTTTAAATATGAAACTTTCAAAGAATCCACTCCTTTAATATCACAAAAAACATGGATGTGGCACCTGTAGTAGCAGCACTCATCCATGGACCAGACTATAGCATGATAATAAATTATATTGCCCACACAACCAGTGGAAACCCTATTGACTAAGGTCAGATGAGTAATCAGATCTCTCAGGTACGCTTCCTTCAATATGCTTGATATCACATTAAAATCAAAAATCACACTTTGAACCTCATCGCATGAAAAATGTGGAATGATTAAGATTTGGGCAGCTTTCTGTGTTGCTGCAAAGCATTGTTGTCTGTCTTTAATCTTTATTTTACTCTGATCCATAGAATAAATTCTGAAGCATAGTCTTTCTGAGGTTGTCATATCAGGGAAAGTCCTTCAATATGCATTGTTTATGGATTATAACCTTGTTACATAGCACAAAAAGAATTAATTCTGATTCTACCATATAATTAATTATAAAAAGGTACTGTATATAGTACCCAGTTAATACAGCATTGCTACATCAATTGATCAATCAATCAATTAATTTACAGTTGCCTCTTCAATTAAAGTAATGCTCCTTCCAAGGAATATAATGAAATATACAGATAAACTGATTTGGATAAACATGATTTTGTTGCATTTGTCAACTTACTACAAGAAGCACCTAGGTAAACTCCTTATTTGCATTTCAAGAAAGCTAACCCTAGATGCAGTTTAGGGGAAAAAAATCTTAGGCTATTTATATATTCTTTCTTTGGCTATATCATATTATATATAGCCAAGGGCATTGTGGGCTGAAATCCATCGTATGAAGAAAGTATTTATTTGTATAGAGATGATAGACAAACAGACAGAAAGACAATCAGATAGGCAAACAGACATACAGGTGGCCTTCAACTTACAACAATACATTTAGTGACTATTCCAATTTACAATGGCACTGAAGAATTGACTTGTGACCATTTTTTTTCACATGACTGTTGCAACATCTCCATGGTCATGTGATCAAAATTCAGATGCTTAACAACCGACTCATATTTATAACAATGGAAGTGACCTGGGGTCATGTGATCACCTTTTGCAACCTTTTGACAAGCAAAGCTAGTAAGAAATTCACTCTATGATCGTGTTACTAACTTAACAACTGCAGTGATTCTTTTAACAAGTGTGGCAAGAAAGGTCATAAAATGGGGCAAAACTCAATTAACAAATATCTCACTTAGCAACACAAATGTTGGGCTCAGTTGTGTCCATAAGTCAAGGACTACCTGCAGGGGTGGGATCCAACAGGGTTAACTACCGGTTCGGGATTTATGAGATTTGGTGATTTACGATGTGCTTCCCTGCCCGCTGCCCGCGTGGGCCTGTAAGTCGTCATCAGCACGCTGCGTGCAGAGAAACAGCCTTTGAAAAAGCACTTTTTTCCTGCTTTTTTAACTGCAGCTGTGCCTCGTTCGGCACAGAAGTTGAAGTTGAAAAATCAGGAAATAAAGATCAGATAAGAACCTGGGTGGGTGAGTGGGCAAAAACATCAGCAGACATAGAACCGGTTCTATGTCTGTTGCTCTTCAGAGCTACCAGTTCTACAGAGGTGGACAGAACCAGTAGAAACCCACCCTGACTACTTGTAAATAGATTTATAGCAGCCATCATGTAAAACAAGAGTTTAGTTCAGTTTTTTAAATTCTTAATCTATATAGTTTTAATATTTCAATATTTTAATTATTTTAGGCCTTTTAAGCTAATTTTTAATAGGGTTAATCACCCTTGCTTCTTTTTTTAAATTTTTTAATTTTTATATGCTGTTTTTTAGGGATTAACATGGAGGAGCAGCAACAGCAGGAATGTTTTCCTTCTGTGGTATTATCAATGAACCAGGACTGATCAGATTGTTTGGATCTTTTCTTTCTTTTTTACTTTTTATTTTTTCAGTATAAGTATTTTTTTTAATAGACCTGTGATAGTCAGGCAACAAATTGTAAATAGATTGATAAAAAGGCTACAAACTTCAGGATAGTGATTGCATCCTTTAAAGAATCCCAGTTTGTTGAAGTGCAGACTCTTCTGAGATCTCTGCTCCCCCTTTCACTCTGATTTACAAGATAACAATTCCTTGGATTCCCTGGGAAGAATTAACACTTAGAATGTTATGTTTGTGGGACACTTTTCTATGAAGCATTCAAAATGGCTTACAAATGTGGCTTATGGAAGACGTACCTGCATTAAAACATAGCATGTGAATTAAGAATAAAATAATGAAGCCAAAAGCAAACCAAGAGTTGGTCCTTTTGATAGGATATGTGTTATGCAATCATACTTTAAAATGCCTTGATAACAAGGTTCATGCATTTCCTTTGCATTTATGTCAAAGGGACAAATCGATCGACTATAAAACTTTTCTTCAGGTCTCCTGCTTTCATTCTTCCTTTCCTTCTCCTGCCCAGTGCTGCTTGACATTTACCAGAACCCAGTGTGATTTGCTGACCTTGGACATACTGTGCACTTTAATTTGTCAATTTGGGAAATTAATTTGTGGAAGAATGAGCTGAAGCCAGAGGTCGGGCAGTTGGAGTGCAGACCTGCTGACAGGTTGACTGTTCATGGGGGGCTAATGAGAACACACCCCCAAGTGAAGGGAACAAAAGCAGACAGATTACACTGCCCGGTTTGTTGACTGGAATCAATAACACCAGGCAGTTGTACCCACATTTTCACTATAATTTCACCTCATGCTGCTAAAGCAGTCATTCAGAAAAAAGCTCAGAATGTAAAAGGCCACAGATTTTAATCAGGTTTCATGAGGAGGAAGAATGTTCTGGGCTGCCACCTTTAAATCAGTCAGATCCCCACTATTCTTTGTGCTACTGGTGCTAGTGGTATTGCTGAAAAAGGTAGTCACAGGACAAAGGGCAAAGAATTAGTTCTTTTCATATAACATTAGAGAGACAGTTTGGTGTAGTGGTTAAAGGAACTGGATTAGAAGCTGGGAGACCATGAATTCTAGCCCTGTCTGAGGCATGCAAGCTAACTAGGTGAGTTTTCCTGGTTTTCCTGTCAGTCCTAAGAAAAAGTTACTTGTTAGCCACTTTTGAAAATTGCCTCCAAAGTTCCATGGTTCTTATGGTCACCAGAAGTCAGGGTTGACTCAATGGACCCATAAGAACAATACACTATTGCAAAACTTTTCATAAGTGACTCTGGATGTCTTAGCAAACCAGGCTTAGAGAATAGTAACATTTTGATACAAAAGACAGGCACATTGGGTTGCTGTATCATCCCACCGGTTAAGAAGCAAAGACCCAAATTTTCTAGAAAGGAAAATTTGACGGTAGATGATCTGTCTGAGCCCTTGTTCTTTAATGTTATCACAAGATCATGCCTCATAACCTTTATCGTGAAAGAAACTGAAAGAAATGAAAATGAAACATGAATATCTGTTTTCTGATTTTCTAATATGGAATTTGTAATAGAACTATACTTCCTGGATGAGAAGCATCAGATTTTGCCTTGCGGAATGGCACCTTCTTAGTTTGCATTTGTACAGCAGAAGTCCAGATGTCATCTCTGGTCAGTCTTCTAATTCTGCAGAATATTCTTCTTCAAAGAAAAACCAGAAAGTCCTCTTAAAAAAGCATCTTTGGGACAACCATGAGCTGGATGACTGAGAATCTCCATATACATAACAGGAGCTATATTACTCTAGTTGTTGAGCTTTTTGATCTATTCTGCTTTATTACTGATTTCAAGCGGTAGCAGCAGCTTCTGTCATTGCTCAAATCATAAAAGTTTGAACACCTAATATTTTTTATATCTATAACTTCATTCTGATTTTCTTAAAAAAGAAATCTGCTCCTATCTTTTCAGTAGCAATGACCCTCTAAATAATTTTCCAATAAATATAAAAGTTTAGAACTATACCAGCCAGAATAATATCTGTGAGCCTTTTTTATTTTCATAAAAGAAATGTTCAGGGGTTGTTGGGGTTACATTTGTACTTTGTCTAAAATTGACACTGAAAACTTTGCCATGAAGATTCTGCAAAGAAATGTAACTCCTTCTCAATAGAAATGTTGGGTGGATTTTTGGCAGTCAGAATGGTTTAGGAAAAAAATTGCAATATGCAAAATAGATAATGCATATCCTTCGATTACCATCAGATTTTGCATTGCTGAATGGCACCTTCTTCTTAGTTTGCATTTGTATAACAAAAGTCCAGATGTCTTCTCTGGTCAGTCTTCTAATTCTGCAGAATATTCTTCTTCTTTAGCCAGACAATTGATTTTAAAATCCTGACCATCTTCAATAGCCCTGAGGAACTAAATGTGTAAATATAGAAATACAGGGAATATAGGACATTAAATTAATTTCATGCGTATATAACATCAAGAGAATATATATATTTAAAGAGACTGGAAGTCAAATAATTATTTCTCTGTTCTTTTTGTATCTGCTGATTGCTGGCCAGTAGAATTCTTCAAGGCACCTATGTTCTTCCAGGGTAATGAAGGGTCAGAGAAGCTTTGCTGTACTACTGTGAGGTTTAGGCTTAGCATTTGGCAGATAAAGATGTGATCTAAGTTATCTTTGATGTCTTTGAACCTGTATGTCCTGAATAAGATGATGGAACCTTAGGGCTATTGGTGGGGCTACTTGTATTTTAAATCCACACACTTCCTGGTAGATCAATGCACCAGGGAGAAGTCATGTGTTTAGATCCGTGTGGTGGCACATGTTTCTTGAGAGTTGGGATGGAGGTTTTTTTGGCTCTTATAGAAGCAGTGGTCTACTCCCTTCTTAAGAAGTTGTTATTTTAAGAGTCTTAGCTGTGTACCTTCAAACAAAGATATTAATTAGTTAATTAGTTTTTAATTTGTTTTTACATCAGATGTGTCCAAGATGGAAGCCAAGACACTTGGAGGAACACTTAAGACAATCTCAGAAACCACACTGATATTTTGGAAGATTTAACCCCCAAAGAGTAAATGATTACCTCTCTGCCCTCTGACATTGTGTGATTTTAAAAAATTCTTTCCTAGGTTATTTTGAATTAATGAAAATTTTGCTTTATCTGCTGGGACTGGTTTTTTTGCACATTTATTGTATGCATATGCCACTTTTATATACTAATAAAAACTAATGTTACACATATAATAATATGATGTTAGTTAATGAAACCATTCACCTTTAAGTCAACTAACAAAAAGAAAAAGGGGAAATGAAATGTAGAGAAATACAAAGATGGCCTTTAAGTAGGTATTGCAGTTATTACAAAAACATCAATTTAGCCAAAAAGATTGAAAGGGATGAGGAAGGAAGTGAACATTGTCCCGTTTTGACTCTCTTTTTTATAAGAAGGAGAGAGGGGGAAACTGTCAGGCTTTCAAGAGTCTGTTAAAAGAATCTTCACTTTCACTTTTATAAGTTATATAAGTTATAATAACAAACAGAGTTCTAGTTGTTCTTATAGTATCTGTTTCCTGACCTGGTTTACCTCAAACATTAAATAATATGTTATGTGACAGCCAACTTTCTAAATAGTCCGCCAACTGGCACCTTTGGTGATAAACTTTGTTTAAATATAGAAAGAGAAAAATATGTATTAAAATGAAAGGACATAGACCTTTATAATAAAAGGAGTGTGATAAATGAAGTTGTGTTTGTTGGGCCAAAGAGGAAATAGAGGAAGAGATAGCAAAAAACTACTAAAAAGGGTGAAGATTCTGGTGCTAGCCTGTGGTAATAATTAATTATGATGGGTGGGGGTTTGCTCTCAGAAGGCTCCCCTGAGGCTCAAGAAGGCAAAAAATGGAGGGGGGCTGTGCCCCTCCCTTCATTTTTTGCCTTCTTGGGTCTCAGCAAGATGGAATCCGGTACAGCTCATCGTATGAACAGCTGATTGTCGGGAGGAGAGAAAAAAAGAAATATCTTAAGGGGCAAGTGTCAAGCGGGCAGGGTGAGCAAGCATCGGGTGGGCAGGGCAAGTGAGCAGGTGAACGGGTCAGGTGCGTGACCAGCCAGAACTTACTACCAGTTTGGCGACCCATGCCAAATCCTTGCTACCGGTTCACCCGAACTGGTGAGAACTGGCTAAATACCACCACTGTAGCCCACCCTTGGCAACTTTAAGACTTGTGGACTTCAATTTCCAAAATTCTTCAGCCAGTCACAAAGTGTACAAGTCTTAAAGTTGTCAAGGTTGGCACTGCTTCATTTTCTCTAGCTAGTTTTCTTTCTCATCTCACCCTTCCCAGCTGTGTTTCTATCCATAGTGGAAAAATTTAGCTCTAACCATTCCCTTCTTGGTTGGAAGTTTTTTTTTTCCTTGCTGGGGATCATTATGTAAAGAAAATGAAAGGATTCAGAACCTTCAACCATAGGTCCTTTCCAATTCAGAGTTAATATAGGATAGAACTGCTTTTTTGAAAAGTAGTGCTTGAAAAAGTTGAATCTTGTTTTTAGAATAAGTTGATTGGAGCTTAACGTAGTTGATTGGCAGACCACGATGTAGAGGCAACAATTCTGCGTAACCACTTTTTACTTTGTCCCAAAAAGCGAATTTTAAAATACTGAAGCAGAAATATTTGCAGAAACAGAAATCTGTTGCAATTCTTCCTATACAGCATAAATAAATATTATTAAGGTGTTATTGTATGACAGTTTTATTGATCTGTGTACTTTACAGGTTTGTTGGCATGGGCCTCTTCAGTAGGATTGTCCCAAAAGTCAAGATGGTGTCTTCAATCACTTGACTGAAACACTACCATTTTTTAATGTGTGCCATGTAGCTGCTCCTGAATTCTTGATTTTTTTTTTATTCCTGTGGCTAGCCCTGTTTCTGGATGACTGCTCCTGTCACATTACAGATTTGGATTGTGAATGATAGCTCCTATGCTCAACTCATATGGAAATTGTCAGGGTGGTTAAAGCAAGATATTTAAACAATTTTGTTGATTATTACTTAATTACAAGGTTTGTGAAAACATATGCATTGCTCATGGCTTTTAATTAAGTATATTTTTGTATTTCTATTAGCATTTCTATTTTTTTGCCAAAAGTCTTAGATTTTTACATCATGTTTTAGCAAGCATTTGTTTCATGCAAGCTGTATGAATGAAATAGGGAAAGGAGGAAAAACGGAGGATTATTACTGGCATAAACATTAAAGTAAACCTGCTTCTTTTCACAGTCAGGTTTAGATGACGAAGAGAATACAAAGTATTTCTCCCTCTCCTAGCTTTCTTAAAGATTAAAATTTACAGTTATATACTCGATTGGCTGTAGGTTTTACCATATCTAAAATAGGCTAACTGAGATTATGAGAATTTAGGCTAATCTAGATGAGTTCCACTGAATCTAAAAGAAGATTTGGATATGATTCATTGAAAGTAATTAGCAGTAGATTAAAAAAGTAAACATCACAGTGTTCGTTTATAGAATGCACTACTCCAAGAAACAGCATCAGACACTTACCTATACTAAATTTACGGTAGTAAAAAGCAATTAGACTAATTCATGGAGGATATTGCTATGACAAGATATTGTAGCCACCATTTCTTTAAGGAATATGTTGAAGAAATAGTGGATACAATTACAATACTTGAGCCTTGGTGGTAGAGTGCAGTACTGCAGGCTACTTCTGCTGACTGTTGGCTGCCTGCAATTTGGCAGATCGAATCCCATTAGGCTCAAAGTTGACTCAGCCTTCCATCCTTCTGAGATGGGTAAAATGAGGACCCAAAATTGTCGGGGGCAATATGCTGACTCTGTAAACTGCTTATATACGTATATATGTAGCAGTATATAAGTCTAAGTGCTATTGCTAATGCTAATACTTCTTAGTGATCCTGGGATTCTATCTACCAATCATTTGCTTCTCATAGTTGCCTAAATTCTATATACAGGACAGTACTGGTGACCTTAGCCAAATGCTGATCAGTAGAAGTTGACTGTGAAATCTTGTGGCTAATGAATATATTTGGTTCTTTTAGAAACAGATTCCTTACTGAAAAACAGTAAAATTACCGTTATGATTATAACCTCCCCAGTAACCATTGAAAGGCATAAAAGATATGATTACCGCCACCTTCCACACTACCAGTTTGCAGCAACTTGATACCTGACTCTTCAAAGATTGTTTTTTCAAGTTGCAATTGCTCTCATAACCAGTAAAATAATGTATGTGTTTGAAAACTGTTAATATTTCCAAGTGGTTCAGACTGAGATAATGAAGAGCTTCTTAAAATATGAAGCTCTCCCAAGAATCAAAAAGCAGATGTCTACTTTTGCCCAGTAAAAAATATTTTGTAGAGACCCTACCAATTTTTTTTGCAGCTTAGGAGCTGTAGAGATGCAGTGGTTAAGAATGCAGTACTGCAGGCTAACTCTGCCCATTGCCAGGAATTTGATGCTAACCAGCTCAAGGTTGGCCCATGCTTCCAAAGTTGGTAAAATGAGGTCCCAGATTGTTGGGGGAAATATACTGACACTGTAAACCACTTAGAGAGGGCTATAAATACTATGGGGTGATATATCAGTGCTATTGCTATTAATGATGCCATTAATAGATCACTTTTAAAAATACTTCAGGAATCTTTGGGGTAGAATCAAGACACATTACTGAGTTGCATTTTTCAATAGACAGGCTGTAATACATCCACTGAATTAAGGTTTACAATTCTTCCTTCGCTTTGATTTAGGTCTGCAACAAGATAGAAAAAAATGTAGAAATATCATCACCCTTGACTGATTGAGAAAACAAAACAAAACAAAAAAGGTAAGTAATGACTCATGAAGTTTTAGCTGGGAGGTAACTTGGTTAGATGCCTCTTTATTAAAATAAATACCTAAAAGTGGAATTATATAATTCCATATATTAAATGTAGGCATGAAATAACTGGTTTAGATAAGATTAGAAGCTATCATATATCATTATCCCAGTCAATACATTCATCCAAAACTTGTTGCAGCAAAACTACATGACCACCATTATCTGCATATGTTCAAAGAGATCACATAGCTGATGGGAACAAGTGAATATCTATACGTTACAAAGATTGAAGAACATCAGGGCTGAAGCAGGGCTGACTTTGGGTAACCCCAGGAAGCAAAGATTCTGGAAAGTGATCTCGAGAGATTCACTACACCCTACAGCTTTCTCCAACCTGGCATATTAGAATTTATTTCATATCATTTCCAGACAGCATAATGGCAAAGAATGCTGATGTGAGGTTCAGTAACAGAAGAGATCATCAGCGGGCAAGAGTTGTTCCTGCTATCACAATGTGAGAGGGCTGTTTTTGAATTGGAGGTGTATTGTGCTTTGCAAAGGTGACAACCCAGCGTGGATTTTTATACTTTTTACTACTCACAACAGATATTTACAACAGGTATATACAACATAATCCTGTTATTCACCTAGTGTCAGATTTCCTCCCACATCTTCTCCTCTGGTAATACCAATTTGCAAACTAGGGCATACAAAACCTTTGCTAGACAAATTCTTGAATACAGCTCCGCTGTCTGGAATCTGCACTGTATATCAGACATTAACACAATTGAGCAAGTCCAGAAGTATTTTACAAGAAGAGTACTACACTCTTCTGTTCACAACAGAATACCCTACACCATCAGACTTGAGATTCCAGGCTTAGACAACCTTGAAATATGCCAGGAAAGATTGGATTTAAGCATAGTATATAAAATCATATGTTACAATGTCTTATCAGTTAATGAACATTTCAGCTTTAACCACAACAATACAAGAGTACACAACAGATATAAACTTAATGTAAACCACTCCAAACTTGATTGCCAGAAGTACAATTTCAGCAACAGAATGGTCAATGTCTGGAACTCACCACCTGATTCTGTTGTCACCTGCTCAAACCCCCATTCCTTTACCCTCAAACTAACCTCTATTGACCTCACCCCATTCCTAAGAGGTCTGTAAGGGGCGTGCATATGCACAACCGTGCCTACCGTCCAATTACTAGTATCTATTTCATGTATTTATACTTATGTTTATTCTTATTTCTATTATATTGTAAGCATTTGACAAATAAATTAAATTAAATTTAAAAAAATATTCTTCCCAGTGGCTATTGTCCTCTTGCTTCCTCCCCCTTTTCTAAGTTATCAAGAGAGAATGAAAAGAAAGGAATGGATTTAACCTTTTCCTGGATCTGCTGAAACACCTACAGTTTCTCTTTTGGAGGAAGAACCTCTTTCAGGGTTTTCTTCCCTTCCTTATCTAGAGACCAGAGCTTCACCAATGACTAACAAGCAGGGGTGGGATTCTACTGGTTTGGAGTGGTTCAGGCGAACCCCTTGCTGTGAAAATCAGCTCGCTTCGAACCTCTTTCCTGTGCTTTATTTCATTTTTTTTAGAGCACAGCTGATTCACTTGGCAGAGTGGTTTGCTGTGCCTCAGCTATTTTATTCACAGGGACTGCAGTAGAAGGTAAGTATTAGAGCTTTTAAAAATGTGGAGCTCATGCACGCGCAAAGGGTGTGATCACTGAACCGGTTGTTATACTGGTGAATCCCACTCCTGATAACAAGTCTCTATTGGGTCCTATGTGAAGATGTCATCTGAGCCAGCTGGGCCCCTCCTTCCACTTTTGGTTTTGCATGATGATATCCTTTATCTGGGTCTCCATTTCCTTTTTTTCCAGGGAAGCCATCCAGATCTTTCTTCTCTCTCCCTGAGCACCATTTGCTCCGCATACTCATGTAACTTCACTTTCTCTATGGCTTCACCTTTCTTTTGTCACCTTTTGTACTCTCTTCTACTATTTATAACTATTTATTTGTTTATACTATTTATAACTATTTATTTATAACTAGAGCATACAAAACATTTGCTAGACCAATACTCAAATACAGTTCATCAATCTGGAACCCACATTACGTATCTGATATTAATACAGTTGAGAAAGTCCAGAAATATTTCACAAGAAGAGTTCTCCACTCCTCTACTCATTGCAGAATACCTTATGCCACCAGAGTTGAAATTCTAGACCTAGAAAACCTAGAACTAAGCCGCCTTCGGTCTGATCTAAGTATAGTATATAAAATCATACATTGTAATGTCCTACCTGTCAATGAATACTTCAGCTTCAACCATAAGAACACTAGAGCGCACAATAGATACAAACTCAAGGTAAACCGCACCAAACTTGATTGCAGGAAATATGACTTCAGCAACAGAGTGGTCACTGTCTGGAATACTCTACCTGACTCTGTGGTTTTTTTCCCCAAACTCCAAAAACTTTAACCTTAGACTGCCTATTATTCTGTAGTGGGGGTGCATAAGTGCACCAATGTGCCTACCATCCCTGTCCTATTGTTTCTTTTATATATTTTTTATTTTTCTTATATGTATCCATGTATCCATAACTATGTTTTTACTTATACCTATTATCTTGTAAGCAATTGACAAATATAATTAAATAATTAAATAAAAATATTTTGAGTCAGAGAAGCAGCATGTTCTCCAGCAACTGGTGAAGTGGTTCTCTCTCAGGACTCTAGTCTTCCAACATCTACATACCAGGCTGGACCTATTATTATTATTATTATTATTATTATTATTATTATTGTTATTGTTATTGTTGTTATTATTATTATTATTATTATTATTATTATTATTATTATTATTTAAATTTGCTGGGTTGATTTGCTTGAGACTAATGGGACTGCTTCTCCAATATCTCACCACAAAACACCTGACTAGTAGCCAGGTCAATTCATTAGCCTTCTTGACACCATAGGAGCTTTTCAAGGCCAGAATTGAGTTCGTCCTCCTTTTTCTTACTCCAACAATACAAGAGCACACAACGGATACAAACCCAATGTAAACCGCTCCAAACTTGATTGCAGTAAGTACGACTTTAGCAACAGAGTGGTCAAGGCCTGGAATGCACTACTGGACTCTGTTGTTATATTCTCTAATCCCCACTCCTTTAACCTCAAACAATCCACTATTGACCTCACCCCATTCCTAACAGGTCTGTAAGGGGTGTGCATAAGTGCAAAATCGTGCCTACCTTCCCTGTCCTTTTGTCCCCATTTATTTGTACCTATTTCCTGTATTCTTACTCATGTTTATATTTATACCTGTTATCTTGTAAGTGATTGACAAATCAAATAGATAGATAGATAGATAGATAGATAGATAGATAGATAGATAGATAGACAGACAGACAGACAGACAGACAGATAGATAAATTGCAGCCCTGTCAGGTCACAAAAAAACATGTGCCACACCTGCTGAATTCTTTACCCCATCATACTATTTCCTTTTGCAAGAGGATTATGAGTTTTATTTGTCTTCTTTCAGCCAAGTTCTGCATCTGTAAATCAGCAAAGTTGGAGCAGTTGTACATGTGTGTAGGGCTTCTTTGTCAGATATTTTCAGGGCACAAACAGTGAGTGCAGAAGTTGCTAGACCAGGCTTGTTTAACTCAGGAGGTGAATCAGTTATGCCTAAGGAAATTTCAAAACATTTTTTTAGTGTTGGCAGCTCCTGACAGATGAGACAAAATAGATTGGTTGTAAAAATGAAGGATGTTGTGTAGCATGGTGACCCAACTAGTATTTTGTTTGCAAGTATTGTGTTAAATAGAGCAATAGTTTTGCAAGTCTAGTCATATTCAAGCAGAGAATGATAGACTTCTCTTCTGAAGGAACACTGCCTTTTTTCAGAGAATATTATGTTCCTCTCTTGATTGTGAGAAATGATACTAAACAAATTACTTTTCTATTAATAGTAATAGTAGCCCCACTCCAGTTTTTTTTCATCCAACCTACATTTATTCCTGACTTATCAGAAAATTGTTCTCCCAAGTGAGACCCTGTACTGACTTCTTTTGGATTAAGTTTAGTGGGAACTTCTAAGTGGTTTGCACAGCAAGGAGGGTGGAATCATTGGACTGAACTCCAAATATTGAACTGCTGCAAAATGCAGTTATCCAGAAACAGAAAAAGTATATCCAGAACTTCAGCATGCAAGTATTCCTCAAACTGACTTTGTATCACTTCTATTTTAATGTAAGGGGGAAAAGTATCCTTTCTTCCTACACTCTTCCAAGAAAGTTATTTCTTTTCCTAGGAATTTTTTCAGAAAGTTGGGAAGTCCTGAGAAGAAAATAGTGTGAGGGATGATCAGCAGACATGTAACATTGAAGAAGATTTTATTGGGTTATTCATCCTTTCTTAAAATAGCAGGAACCCTTTGTTCATAGAAGATCAACTTTGAAACTGTGGTTGTTCTCTTGCTACTTCTGATTATTATTATTATTTATTAAATTTGGTTGCCACTCATCTTGCCACAAGGTGACTCTGGGCAGCTTACAACAGTAAAATGAAATCATAACTATATGAATAAATATATAAAATCACATTAAAGTTACTAATAAACTACAAATATTATTTCTAAAAAGTTGTGATTATATTGAGGATCATCCGTCTAGTAGAACTTGCTGGTCCTACTAGACTAGATAAAGATGTATGCTGCAGATACTTTAGAAATTAAGAGGTGAAATCTTCATGATAGCGTTCCAAAGTTAGCAACACTCCCCATTAACAGTAAAAATGCTATTGACTTTTCATAGAGTTTAAGAAGTATAATGTATTTAGTGATTTGGAAACCCGTCCATGGATTGACTAGGATTTAATATTGAGCTTACTTGGTTAATGAGCAATGAGTTCAGTGGGGTCATGACTGTACAACATTCCATATATTTTTTCAATAATTGTTTTTATTGTCTGTACTTCACCTTGAGCTATTGTAAATATATTGTTATTGTTTTCATGTATAACATAAATCACATAAATTTGAAGGTCAGAATTAAGATGGATCCCCTTCTACCTGATAATAGTAAAATAAAAATAGAAGCGTAGAAGATGCCGGCAAAAAGCAAAAGCAATTTTTCTCCCCTGTTTTTAACTCAGTCTTAAATTCAGTTTGTGCTGTTTGTCTCTTGGCGCTTATACATGGTTGGGTTTATGTCTACATGAGTTCCGAGCTGCCTAAATTGTTTGATTAATCTCCATATGCCAAGATCCTGTTTGTGTCCGGGTACCGGCTGTGGAGCCTTTTCATCTGAAGGAAGTAGTTCATCGTCTGTGACTAAAATAACCAACCAGGAATCTGGCTCTATTTGTAGAATACAGGATGGGCCATGGACATACCTTGTGCCTTCGCATGGATTCTTGGCTTCCTATTGCTCTACAAAGCTTTGGTAAGTAGGTCACAGAGACAACATCAACAACTATTACCTAAAATAAAATGTCACCTAAAGGTTATGTTTCCCACTGTTACAAATATCCTGTAACTTTATCATGGCAAACCACTGCTGAGAAAGAATTAATTCCCATCACATTTTTTTACTTCTTTTTTTTGGTTCTTACCCAGAGAAATATACAGACTTGTTCATTCATAGTAAATGTCACTTTACAATTATCTACACTATCAATTTACTTAAATAATTCCAATGTACACTAGCATTACACAATCAAAAAATTAAATTAATAAATTAACATGCCTTTTTGGAAAACAAAGAAGTTGACTGTTTACAAAGTAGAATAAATGCACCAGGAATACTCAGGACACTACACAGTCAAAATTAATTTGAAGTTTAATTTCCTGATGAGATTGAGGCAGATATTTGCCCAGACCTGAATCAATCTTCAGGCATTTTTTGCTTTAGAAATGAAAAAAAAATCAAAACAAGGCTGCACTACTTATGTAATTAGTTACATTAAAAATATTTTTGAGTCATTAAAAAGATGAATTAATGGAGCCTCATTATTATTATTATTATTATTATTATTATTATTATTATTATTACAGCATACATAGCAAACAAGATAACTATGCTGGGTTTCATATCACAAATCACTAGTCAAACACTTCCCAAGAGTTTAGGACTGCGTGATGTATCGGCAGATTATGTGAGCAGATCCCAGTAAAGTGGCCTTCTGCAGCTGACCAATAGTGATCCTGTCAGCACCAACTGTTTTTAAGTGCTTGCTGAGTTCTTTAGGCATGGCAGCCATTGTGCCGAGTACCACTGGAACCACCTGCACAGGTTTATGCCAGAGTCTCTGCAGTTCGATTTTCAAGTCCTGATATCTGGTGACTTTTTCAAGTTGTTTCTCGACGATTCACCAGGTATGGCAATGTTGATGATCCACACTTTTTTCTTCTCCATAATCATGATATCCGGGGTATTGTATTCCAGAACTTTGTTAGTCTGTATTTGGAAGTCCCACAGTAGTTTTGCATGCTCATTTTCAATAACTTTTTCAAGCTTATGATCCCACCAGTTCTTTGCTACAGGCAGATGGTAGTTGTGACACAAGTTCCAGTGGACCATCTGAGTGTGTGTGACGTTTGTAGTCAGTCTGAGCTATTGTCTTGCAACAGCTCAGTATGTGATCAATGGTTTCATCCGCTTCTTTGCAGAGTCTGCATTTGGGGTTATCAGCAGATTTTTCTATTCTGGCTTTGATTACATTAGTTCTGATGGCTTGTTCTTGGGCTGCAAGAATCAGGCCTTCTGCTTCTTTCTTCAGTGTTCCGTTGGCCAGCCTTTTCCTTATCTACTTTTCCTTGGATCTTTTCAAGGAACTGTACATGCAGTGCTTTGTTACACCAGCTGTCAGCTGTTTATTATTATTATTATTATTATTATTATTATTATTATTATTATTATTATTATTATTATTATCATCATCATCATCATCTGCCTTTTGTTTCCCCTGTAAGGAAAGTAGTTCCTTGGATGAATCAAATGTTTAGGAAAGATGTTTTAGGAAGTTTTAAAAATTAATGAAGTAGATTGCTTAATAAAGAGGTACCATTATACACACACATGCACAATTTCCACTTTCCCTTTTTTCAAGGATGATTTGTTGTTTATCCAGTTGTGCCTTCTGCATCATCTATAACCAATTATTATACCCAGAATAATTATTTTATTTGTATGCAGATGTGAAGCAGATCCAGGACTGAGGAGTCTTTTAAGCAAAGAATAGAATATACATAATATCATGTAAACAGTTAATAAATGAAGGAAACCTTGAGGCTTTCAATCAGTTTCTTTTTAATGGCAATCTTAGAAATATTTAATGGCAATCTTAGAAATTTCATCCAGAAGCATCAGAGTAGCCAAAGAGACAGGAAAAATGGATGATAAGAAATGAGAGGAGAGAGGAAAGAGGATCAAGGGAGAGAGAGAGAAAAAACCAAGCTGGTGGGATTCAATTTTTTTTACTACCAGTTCTGTGGGCATGGCTTGGTGGGTGTGGTGTGGCTTGGCGGGCATGGCATGGCATAGCTTGGGCATGGCAGGGAAGGATACTATAAAATCTTCATTCCCACCCCACTCCTGGGGGAAGGATGCTGCAAAATCCCATTCCCTCTCCACCCCACTAACCTGCTTTCCAGCTCTGTTCTCCTGTGCAGGGCAACATAAGAAGATCCAGCCAATCATCTGGGACTCGGGAGGCAGAGAGTAGATGGGGGCAGAGCCAATCAGAGGTGGTATTTGCCAGTTCTCCAAACTGCTCAAAATTTCCGCTACCCGTTCTCCAGAACTGGTCAGAACCTGCTGAATACCACCTCTGAAGCTTCCCCATGATGCAGTGTGCAGTTCTTAGAATTCTGAGTCTTCTTTTCAGATGCTGGGGACATGAAACAATGCACAATTTTTACTTTTAATTCAGAGGTTCTAAGCTGAACTAAAAGAGAGTCTGTTCCTCTCTTTGGATGTTTTCCTATTAAAAATCAATAAAAATAACACTGTTCCTTTTCAACTTGCTTTATCGTTGCCAGATGAAATTCCAGTTTCATTCCTGTGTAGCCACATCTCACCAAACACATTTTATTTTATTTCTCTGATTTTTTTAAATCCTGTTTTTATTATTTTGTAGGTAATTCAAGTAAGTCAGCTCATGAACATTCATAACACACTTTGCTCCTTCTCTTCCTCCCCCACAACAGCAACCTTGTGAGGTGGGTTGGGGAGAGAGAGAGAGAGAGAGAGAGAGAGAGAGAGAGGCTGACCAAAAGTCACTCAGCTGACATTCATGGCTAAGGTGGGACTAGAACTCACAATTTTGGGGGCTTCTAGGCCTTCATCACTACACCAAACATTTTGCTACCTAACCAACAATGATAGACTCCTTCTATCTAATGATTAGGTGAATCCTCTCAAATAAAACAAAGATGTCGCAGTAGTCAGTGGAAGCAAGGGGATGCAGATAATTCCAGTTCATCAAAGAACTTTATGAAAAATCAGTAGAAATGAGACTACTTTTCTTTTTGCACCTTTTATGGGTCTTTTATACAATAAAAAATAGTGTCTGCACAGTTATCGAATGACCAATTGCCACAGAATCAATGGGTTACCAATTAGCTGGGAATTCTACATATGCAGTTTTCACACCACCTGAAGAGAGTCATTCTGGGAAAGGCTACGCTAACATAATGTTAACAAAAACATCAAACTGCCTTTATTACTAGTGGAAGCAATCAAATTCGGCCAACTAAAAGATATGATGGAAATTACCACGTGGCCAATCTACAATCTACAGGTCCACTTCCTTTCTCAGTCTGCCATGGTGGTTCTGCTCCCAACACCCTCAATCCAGTGGTGGGATTCATTTTTTTTTACTACGGGTTCTGTGGGCGTGGCTTGGTGGGCATGGCAGGGGAAGGAGACTGTAAAATCTCCAGTCGGAGGTGGGATTTGCTGATTCTCTGAACTACTCAACATTTCTGCTACTGGTTCTCCAGAACTGGTCAGAACCTGCTGAATACTAGGCATCAGTCTCTAACCAGGAAGTACAGGTCTCTGGGATAGACCTATATAAAGACCAACATTCTATAGCTTCTTTTCTTTGTTAAAATTAAGCCTCTCCACTTAAAATCCAAGAAACCCATTTGAGCTTGTTCACATTATATATAAGTGTGTGGGTGATGTAGGTCAACGTCAGTTGTAGATGGACCAGAAGGTTAAATTTAAAATAAAAAAATAAAAAAATAGGAAAGTTGATTTGTTGGGCAAAGATAACTTGATAGAGGAGAATAGCTCAGGGTTGAAATGAGGTGTCCTTGGAACTCTCTGAGCTTGGCTGTTTCCTGTAGTTTTTCAAGGCTATTTTGAAGACAGAATGTGTTCTTTAGAGTAAAACATTATTCGGGGCTGGTAGAAGTCTTTAGCGTGATTATATTTTCAGTAATTCTTAGGTTTCATTGTTTTTTTTCAAACAAAAAAATGACCACTCTTTCCTGTTTCAAGTTCTGCAGTCTTGAAAAAGGACAATATCGATTTATCATGCAACCATAATCACTTATCTCCCCCCACCCCAAAAAAGAAAAGAAACAAAAAGAACACCACAATATTTGGCTAAAGCTGTTGATTACTATACTATAGAAAGGATAATTTACATTTTCATGGTCCATGTTGTCACTAATGAAAAATATGATTAATACAGAGTTGGGAACCTCTGTGTAGTGTTTTAGGAATGCAATTGATTAAAGAGTTCTAAGGGAGAAAAATATCCAGCTATTTATTACCATCAGAGAAAAGTATATGAATCTGCTAGATCGAAACAAGACCAACCCAACTCAAAGAAATAAAAAAGGAAAGCTTTTGTTAGTGATAGCTAAAATGATGAAATTCTGTTGGAAGTATATTTGTAGCAATTGAATAACTGGTCTTTAAAAAACCCTTAACACTCTAATGAGGGAAACTTCTATGAGTTCATTTAATAGGTGAGAACTGCAGACTATATACAGTGATACATCTGGGTCAACTCCTATTCATGAATCAGAATGTAGAAATTTTTAAACCACAGAGAAAATAGGTTTTGAAAAAAAATGAAAAAAATAGGATAAAACTGAAATATATATGTCATGAGTTCCCCCAAAGATTGAAATGAATTTGTAATGATATGAAAATGATTTTTCAATTGTATTGAACAACAATTATATACAAATACCAAGGGTTAGAAATGTGTATGTACGCAGGCTTTATCGGTCACCTAAGAATATACAATTTTTTGGTAGTTGGGAAAATTTGTTTCCATCTTTAAAATGAAACTTCCATTAAAGAAACCACTGGTTCTCCTTTGAAACCAAGCACGTAAGATATCTCACCTTGGTTTGAAACTTGTAACCCAAAGCAACCCACACGCAACATCCTTCTCTAAGTTTCTCTAGCACGTACATAATCTCTGATCTCTTTGCCCTTTATTATTGGCCCTTCTTCTATCCCCTTTCCATTTGAACAGTCAAACACATTCTTTCATTTTCAATCCCTAAGACTGAGTCGATTAAAACTGGAATTCTTCAGGTACTGTTGATTTCCTCCCAAGGTTAAGGTTCAACTCAGTTCTAGTACTAGGGTACCACAAGATTCCATCTTAGGCCCAGTACTCTTCAATATCTTTATAATTGACTTAGATAAGGTAATAGAAGGGGAATTTATCAAATTTGCAGATGACACTAAGCTGGCAGGACTAGCCAACACCAGGGGTGGGATTCCATTTTTTTTTACTATCGGTTCTGTGGGCATGGCTTGGTGGGCATGGCAGGGGAAGGATACTGCAAAATCTCCATTCCCACCCCACTCTTGGGAGAAGAATACTGCAAAATCCCCATTCCCTCCCCACTCCTGGGGGAGGATTAGTGCAAAATACCATTCCCTCCCCACCCACTAACCTGCCAGGAAGGCAAGCCGGCCTGAAAAGTACTTGCTGGAGCCGGGCCCAAAAAGTACTTGCTGGAGCTGGCCAGGGAGCAACTCGGAACAGGAGTCAGTATAGCCAGCTGGCTAGCAGAAGCCAGGATTGCTGTTCTAGAAACCCTTCACTTGCATTGTTCAAGCTGAGACTCCAGTAGAGAGACCTGTTCTGCTCACAGTGCGGCCTCTTCTTTTGCTGGCTTGGTTTGGAACTGGGGCAATTGTTTTTATAAAACCTTAGTAAGAATACTGGAATACTGCATCCAGTGTTGGTCACCCCATTATAAAGAAAGGATGTGAGACTTTGGAAAAAGTGCAAAGAAAAGCCACAAAGAGCAACAAAGGCCCTGGAGACAAAAACATATGAAGAATGGTTGCAGGAATTGGGTATGGTCAATCTAGAGAAAAGAAGGACTGGAGTAGTATCCCAGTATTTGAGGGACTGCCACAAAGAACAGGGGGTCAATTTATTTTCCAAAGCACCAGAAGGCAAGACAACGGATGGAAATTAACCAAGGAGAGAAGCAACCTGGAATTAAGGAGAAACTTCCGAACAGTGAGAACAATCAGTGGAGCAACAGAAGTTATAGGTGTACATCAGTTGAGGTTTTTCAGAAAATACTGGACAGCCTATCTGAAATGGTATAGGGAATCCTGCTTGAGTGAGGGGGTGAGTTGGATTAGGAGACCTCCAAAGTCTCCTCTAACTCTATTCTGATTGATGTTGCATGATTACTATGTTTGACTGAGTCATAGTCTGGGTAAATTACTTAAAGATTATGAATGTCCTGCAACATTTATATCAAGCAAAAGAATGTGGTTGGTTTAGCAGTTCAGTCTGCTGCAACAGAATGTTGCCATTAACACCATATCCTGTATACAGACATCTCACATCCCAGACATAAACTGTTTCAACTCCTTCCTTCAAAACGACGCTATAGAGCATTGCACACCAGAACAACTAGACACAAGGACAGTTTTTTCCTGAATGCCATCACTCTGCTAAACAAATAATTCCCTCAACACTGTCCAACTATTTACAAGGTCTGCAGTGCTATTACTATTAATCTTCTCATCACTCCTTATCACCCACCCTTCCCACTTGTGACTGTATGACTGTAACTTTATCGCTTGTATCCTTACTATCTATATTGACTGTTTCCTAGTATGATTTGATTGCTTATTGTACCCTATGACTATTATTAACTGTTGTACCTGATGATTCTTGACTCTTGACAAATGTATCTTTTCTTTTATGTATACTGAGAGCATTTGCACCAAGACAAATTCCTTGTGTGTCCAATCACACTTGGCCAATAAAAGAATTCTAATTCTATTTTTTTAATATTTGCAGTAAGTATGCATATTGGCTGTGATAACAATTGCTTTAAAATCCATTGCACTCATTCTATTAAAAAAAAAAAAAACCTTTTAAATTAGGCTGCCTTGTTTCCCCAATTCTTCTAATTGTTTTTGTTCTCAGAAAAAAAGTCATTCCATATTTTCGGATGACAAGGACAACACTAATTTCTCAGCCATTAAACAGAGGTTGCCTTGATTCCCCCGCCCCCAAATATAGTCATTCCGTCTGTACAGACCGACTATACCTTAGCACATTCATTTCAGTTTCATTCAGGGCAAAAGGCATGACTTGGAGGAAGGAACACGTCAGGAGTGTTCAGATCTTCAAAGAGGTGTTTTGCTTCATCAAGACTATGATCAAAGTGCGCCTTTGAAGTAAAGCTGTGAAATGATCTCACTTAGCCATATCCAGGCAGACTGGCCACACAACTTATCTTGGCTTGCTAGCAAAAGTTTCTGTGCAGCATCAAAACCAAGAAGACCTAATGATGCCCTGATTTGTTTTCTGGTTTCACCGAGGTGGAAACCAGAGGTGGTATTCAGCAGGTTCTGACCAGTTCTAGAGAACCGGTAGTGGAAATTTTGAGTAGTTCAGAAACTGGCAAATACCACCTCTGACTGGCCCCACCCTCATCTATTCTCTGCCTCCCAAGTCCCAGATGATTGTCTGGCTCTTCTTTTGCTGCCCTGCACAGGAGAACGGAGCTAGAAAGCAGGTTAGTGGGGTAGGGAGGGAATGGGATTTTGCGCTAGCTTTCCCCCAGGAGTGGGGAGGGAATGGGGATTTTACAGTATCCTTCCCCTGCCACACCCACCAAGCCAGGCACAGTAAGCCACACCATGCCCACTAAGCCACGCCCACAGAACCGGTAGTAAAAAAATTTGAATTCCACCAGTGGTGGAAAGTGACGGTCAAAAGTCTCAGCCATGTATTCTGGCTAACTAAAGAGAATTAAACTCAGATACAAAATTTGTCATTCAGGCACAAGAACATGAAAACTTAAAAAAAAAACACAATTTACATTGAACTGTGTTATAGTTCAGGGGTTGCCAACCTTTTGGACCTCAGGAACCAGCAAACTCATAATTTTAAATCCCAGGGGTCACTAATATGAATTTTGACTGATGGTGGCTTGCTGACATTGGTGGGAGAAAGAGAGAGAGAGAGAGAGAGAGAGAGAGAGAGATCTGATCTAACCTCTCTCTCTCTCTCTCACACACACACACACAAACACACAGAGGGAGGGGTGGGATTCAAATTTCTTAACAACCAGTTCTGTGGGTTTGGCCTAATTTGTGGGTGTGGCTTGATGGTCATGTGACTGGCTGGGCATGGCTTGTATGTAAATATTATAAATATTTATATAAATATTGAATTTTTTTTATAAAACAGAGCAACTTTTACCCAAAGTCAGGCAGAGCACGCAGGCAGATTGAGTTGCTCACAGAATCACAGATTCATTCAGAGATCTGTGAGATCAGCTACCTGAGCCTGTCACATAAAATTTGCTTGCAAGCAAATCCATAAAATTTGCTAGCAAGAAAACTCACAAAATTAATTCACAACACACCATGCATGTAAATATTGAATTTTTTATTAAAAAAGAGCAACTTTTACCTAAAATCAGGCAAGCAGGCAGGCAGTTCGAGTTGCTCACAGAATCACAGATTCATTCAGATCTATCTTTCTGCCATCGGCTAGCTGAGTCTGTCACATAAAATTTGCTTGCAAGCAAACTCATAAAATTTGCTAGGAAGCAAACTCACAAAATTAACTCACAACACACCATGTATATAAATATTGAATTTTTTTATAAAAAAAGAGCAACTTTTACCCAAAATCAGGCAAAGCAGGCAGGCAGATTGAGTTGCCCACAGAATCACAGATTCACTTAGAGTTTCTGCCATCGGCTAGCTGAGTCTGCACTGCTTCAGTCCTAAGGAAGGTTCGGCTCTGCTTAAAGAGCCAAAGATATAAAGATTAGCTAGAAATCAAGAAATCCAATGATTTCCTGCTTTCTAGCTAATCTAAATCTTCTGGCACAGCAGAATAGCTTATGGTTGGAAAAAAGAAAAATAGCAACTTAGGAGGCAAGTTTGTCGGGTAAGGAGTGAGTGGGCGGGGAGGGTACCTATGGGCCATGTGGGTGGCGCAGCCTTGTGTTCCTGAGCAGCCTGGATTAATTGCTTTGGGGAGTGCTCTGGGGGTGACATTTCTCTGTGGACCACCCAATTTTTCTCACAGACCACCGTGACCACCGGTTGATGACCGCTGTTATAGTTGATTGGAAGGATATGCCCCAGTTTTCAGTTAGTTTACACCAGTGGTTTTCAAAGTTGTCAGCTTTAAGATGTGTGAACTTCAATTCTCAAACTGGCTAAGGTGCTCCAGGAGTTGAGTCCATACCTCTTAAAACCACCAAGTTTAAAAAACACTGGTTTACACCAATATATACTGTTTTGAGCATTTATTTGAGATAAACTCATATGAAGGAATCAGATGGCTTCACTGTCTTGATGACTTGTCTAGAAGCAGCTTGACAAGAAAAACACATCGCCAGATCTTTTCTGAAGAATACTGGCATCCAAGCCAGAGTTACTATCAATGGAACAGCAGAAGAACAATTTTCCTCTCACTCTTGCTCATATTTGCACTGTGAAAGCAGCTTGCAATTTGACATTTCACTGCATAAGCTGCTGGGTAAATGAAAAAAGTGGGACTTCAAACAGCTGAACTTTTTATTCCTCTTCTTCCACTTTTTAGGTTTTTGAGCTTTGTTGTTTTCAGGGATGTTAATGTACGAGGTTAGAGCTGAGTGTATCTTGCCAAAGATGCTATGTTTCAGAAAAAGACATTTTTTAAAAAGTAGGCTGAAAACTTTGGTAAAAATTTAAATGCTGGAGAAAAAAAAATATGGGGGTGGATTATAGAGGGGGCAAGCAGACCTCTAAGGATAAAAAGCAAGAGGCACAGAAGGAGATCTGCTTTCTTGAAAACTGATTGATTGATTATGTATCATCAAGTCATTTTTGACTCCTAAGTCTGTGGATGCAAAACTGAACATTAAACTGCTATATGTCCTCTTTAGTCTTATCAACATAGATCAGAGGTCTCCAAACTTGGCAACTTTAAGACTTGTAGACTTCAACTCCCAGAATCCCACAAATCTTAAAGTTGCAAAGATTGGGGACCCCTAACATAAAGGAATAATTGTATAATGAAAAGGTACTAAAAATAACCATGTACGTTGAATGATCAGGCAGGATCTTTAACTTTAACTGTTTGAAATATTTGAAACATGGTAAAACCTCAATGCAATGTACTTTTATTTTTAAAATATTTTTTTATTTTATTTAAAATACATACAACATTCAATTCATTTTGCATTTAACTGTAACAAATGTTCTGGTTACAAATGTCTTGTGCCATAACAATTAAATTTTACAACCATATTCATTATTTTAATATTAATTCTCTATTCTTATCATATTCTTATAATATTAGTATACAAATTATTTCTATTACTATAACATTTCTTTGTGTATTCAATTCTATTAACATATATTCTGTATTTCAACGATCTAATAATTATTTCAGGCTTTCACATTTTTTCTCTAGTGATTGATAAAATAATTCCCATATCTGATAATATTCAGTTTGTTCCTTCTCTTTAATGGCAATTGTTAATCTGTTCATTTCTGCACATTCTAGTATTTTCCTTATTACATCCTCTTCTGTTGGAATCTTTTCATTTTTCCAATTTTGTGCAAATACAATTCTAGCTGCAATTACTACATGGATAATTAAATACATCTTATCTTTACTGTAAGTTTCTGGTATGATCCCCAACAAAAATATTTCAGGTCTTAAAACCATGTGTTGTTGTATCATCTTTTCCAACCAAGTATGTATTTTTGTCCAATATCTTTTTGCTTCTACGCATAGCCACCACATATGATAATATGTTCCTGGTGTCTGGTGACATTTCCAGTGATGTGCTTTGCATGCAGTGAATCAAATATCTGAAGAGATTTATGTCACTTGCATCCATATTTTCTCAGTTGTGTAACGACATCATCAAAGAAGTGAAAAATGAATCTGCATCATGATTTAAGAAACAATTTTCACCCATCTGCTTCATTAAATTGATATTTCATTGCATTAAATAGAAGAGAATGACCGTAGCTCAGGGTTGAACTGAGGAGTCCTTGGTGTTGTCTGAATTTGGTTGTTTGCTTATAGATGTCTCATTACTTGTCTAGGTAACAATAGCACTTAGACTTACGTACTACTCCATAATGCTTTGCAGCATTCTCTCAGCAATTTACAAATGTCAGCATATTGCCCCCAACAATCTAGCTCCTCATTTTACCTCATTTTACCGACCTCAGAAGGATGGAAGTTTGAGTCAAACTTGAGTCCTGTCAGGGTCAAACTCCTGGCTGTAGAGAGAGTTTGTTTGCAGCACTACACTTTAATCGTGGCTCCTCATCATTGGTGTTATAACACCATTGTGTTACAACATATCATCATCTACAACCTCAAACCGACTAGCACCAATGTTGTTACCTAATTGAAGTAAGGGCAGCAAATGTTATTCAGCATAATTTTTCTGCTGGTCAGTTGCACTTTTATACATGCCCTAGACCAATATTATGAAATGTACTTTTTCTATGTAGTGGCTTCCTTATCTCACATATAGCAATAGTACTGAGACATATACAGCTCCACAGTACTTTACAGGCTTCTCTAAGCAGTTTACAGAGTCAGCATATTGTCCCTAGCAATCTGGGTCCTCATTTTACCAACCTCAGAAGGATGAAAGGCTGAGTCAACCTGGAGCCAGTGAGAATCGAACCATTGGCACTCCTTAGAATTAGCCCGTAATAATGCATTCTAACCGCTGCACCACCATGTCTCTAATCTTTTTTTCTAGCATCTTTCTTGCATAATGTCTCTCCCAAAAGAAGTTCTTTGACTGCCATGTTATTTGAAGCAGGTTACCAAAAATAGATTCTTTATTCATGCTATTCATGGGTGTGGAAAGGAGCACAATAGTTATCCGACCTTGAAATGATAAGCACATTTGTATAAGCATTTTTAGGGTTGATAGAATCTTAGATTTGAAAAGGCCATTTAGTTCATCAAGCCCAGCTCTTGGTTTGTGCAAGCATCCAAATTAAAGCACCCTGGATAGATATCCAGTGAAGGGGAGTCTATTATTTTCCCAAGTTTGATGACTTAATAAATTCATCAAAGTATATTATTGCTAGGATTTTTTTTCTTATTTTAACTAGAATTTTTCAATAACTCAAGGCTATTGTTTATTTTTCATTCTGATTCAACAAAGACATCAAAGACCTTCTACTGAGTAAGACCTCTTCAAATACTTGAAGAACTCTATCATATTTCTACTAAAATAAACTGTGTTGAAGTGGGAAATTCAGCTGAAGAGGACAACCTGCGGGGTTCTGTTGTTATGCTTTTGTGCATTGTCTTTTAATCAGTCCTGTAGATCTATCTGGCTGTATTGATTTGGGTATTGATCTCACTGAGTGGGTAGTTCAGTCATCCAAGTGTCTCATTTAATTCTATCAGTTTAATTTTCAGAAGATTGAATTTGTATCTCGTGATGGAGCACACGTTTGAAAGAGAAGAAATCCATAATACCAAAACAGAAGTCACTTTTATGGCAGAGGAGGAGATGACCCAGTGGAAATGACTGGTCAGTGTAAAATATCTCCATGTCTCATCTTCAGAATAACAAGGAATAGAAGAAAAATTTAATGGTATTCAGTCAAAAACAATATAAAATAGATTTAATACACCTCTTATGCTAGTATCAACCATCCCAAAGAAAACACTCAGAATCCCAATCTCAATCCTGGCTTTTCAGTAGTGTCTAGAGGGCACTGCTCTATTATAGACAGTTCTTGGCTCACATGAAAACTAGGAACAAGAAGTTCTGATTTCAAATAAAGAACAAATAAGCAAACTTTGCACATTAGCTTGACCAATTTGATTGGTGTCCCCTTATAAAAGCCATAATATACAATAGAATATACACTGAGCATAAGCAACATCCATGCATACTGAGACCTCAAAGATCTCTTTAGAGAGGCTGAGGGCTCTTTCTCTGTCTGCTGGTATCCAAGCATACTGTTTTGAAACATGCATTCTTAAAGTGTTACCTTGGTACTGCTTGATTATATTTTACTTGATCAGAGCTGCTCAATTTTCTTGACTGTGTTGCACACACATAGGGAAAGTTGCTGATTTGATACGCTAAAAGTATAATTATTGCTGCATATATAGCTAGGAGTAAATTACTACCCTTTGGAAGTTCAAGGCAAACAGAGGAAACATTGACCCAGAGGTAATCTCTGAGTCACCATATTTTCTAGGACTATTCTTCAGATGCTAACTTTAGCTTCTAACTGTTGGTTTGAACCGCCTTTGTTTTTAATATCAAACCATGCAGTGATTTCCAGAGAACTGGACACTGGGAACATCATGAAGGTTTATGCTTTCATAACAAACAAAGGCATTGTACCATTACTGTAACTTACATTAAAATAGAAGTGATACAAATGTACTAGTGAATAAAATATTATAGATCAACATTTTCTTTTGTTAGTGGCTGGGAAACATAGGCTGAAGGGACATTGAGCTGAGATGTTGGAGTGATTTTTATTTCTTATTTATTTATTTATTTGTCAAGCAAGTGTTAGATAACAGGTATAAGTATGTTTATGAATACATGAAATGGATACGAATAAAAAGAAAACATTAGGACAGGGATGGTAGGCACATTGGTGCGCTTATGCACGGCCCCTACAGACTTCTTAGGGACGGGGTGAGGTCAATAGTAGACAGTCTAAGGTTAAAATTTTGGGGGTTTGGGGAAGAAATCACAGGTAGAGTATTCCAGACATTGACCACTCTGTTGTTGAAGTCGTATTTCCTGTAATCAAGTTTGGTGCAGTTTATCTTGAGTTTGTATTTATTGTGGCTCTTGTATTGTTGTGGTTGAAGCTGAAGTATTTATTGACAGGTAGGACATTGAATAGATAATTTTATGTACTACACTTAGGTCGAACTGAAGGCGGCGTAGTTCTAGATTTTCTAGGTCTAAAATTTCAAGTCTGGTGGCATAAGGTATTCTGCTATGAGTAGAGGAGTGGAGAAATTAGTATTCTGTATCAGCAGAAGGACATATTCATAAGTCAAAACCCAATCTTTAAGTCAAACTCCATTCATGATGACTTTCATGGATTTCATGGGATCTGTTTTCACTGGAAGAGTGCTGCAGGAGGCCATTGAAGCCAAAATGGGACCCAGGGGAGCTGCACAAAGCCCCTGAGCTCTGTTTTTACTGGCAGAGGGTTGCAGGAGGCTATTGCGACCAAAAACAGGGTCTGGGAGGGCCACCCACAGCTTTCCTGAGCTCCATTTTTGCTAGCAGACACCATGGGCTGGTCCTTTGCTATTTCCAGAGTGGCCCCTTAGGCCAGATCTAAACACCCTGGATGAATTGGACAGTAACCAGATTGATTATCTTTGAAATTGGGAATGGACCCAAGAATTTTGGACCCAGCTTCTTACTGGGCAGTTTCAACCTAAGATACTTGGTCGACAAATATACTTTGTCCCTACTTTAAAAGGCAGTTGAAGGGATCTATGTTTATCCGCCTGTTGTTTTTTTTTTTGCAGCTTCGGTCAAAGCTTTTTTTGTATCTTCCCATCCTTTCTTTAATGAGTTCACCCATTCTGTTAGGGACATGGATGAGGGAGGTTGTCTAGAAAACTCTGGCATTGGGAGAAAATCCATTCCAGTGTTGTTTTAGAATGGAGTCAATCCTATGCTGCTATGTACTGCATTATTGTAAGCAACCTCTGCAAAAGGTAATAACTCAGCCCAATGTTCTTGTTGATAATTTACATAGCAACTAATGTATTGTTCAGTCATGGCATTAGCCCTCTCCGCTGCTCCATTAAAAGCAGGATGGAAAGCTGAGGATAACCCTTGAAAGGAACCAATGGATTTCAGAAATTTCCTCCAAAATTTTGCGGTAAATTGTACCCCTCTGTCTGATATTATTCTACGAGGTACTCTATGTAGTATATAGGTATGTTTCACAAACAGCTTTGCAAGGTTTTTTTTTTTTTTTGAGGCTAGAAGTCATTTTCAGGCTATAAAATGGGCCCGTTTAGAGAATAAATCAATTATAGTCCAAATGATCGTATTCCCTTCACTCTTATGTAATTCAACAGTAAAGTCCATTGTGATCTCTTTCCAAGGTTGGGTTGGTTCAGCAACTTGTTGTAGGAGGCCAGGGGGTTTTCCAGTTTGGTGTTTTATTGTGGCACAAATTGACCAAGTGTTTGGGGTTGCGGTTGGCTTGGCTCGAGTGGTCACTTGCCTGCTGATTGAGTTTCTGAAATTAAGGCCTGTACCATTTCCTCTCGGTGGCTGTCAAACTGAGGTTTTCTGGACAGAGCATCCGCCAGTATGTTTTTCCCTCTGGGGATATATTTAATGCTAAAGTTGAATCGCTTGAAATATTAGGCCTAGCGGACTTGTTTGGGTGATAATCTCCTAGGGGTCTTTAGAGCCTCAAGGTTCTTATGATCAGTCCATACCTCAAAGGCCTCTGAAGCACCCCTTTCATTCATCCCATTTGTTATGGCCCTAACCAAATCATGCTCTGTGACGTATTGATCTCCAAATTGTTCTATATGGGATCGGATTTGAGTGAAGAAGTAATTGAAATGTTCATGGCAGCCACTGAATACGGCCTTAAAGGGTATTTGGTCTGACCTGGGTCATGATTGCGGAGGTGGCACAGGCTAGGCCCCTGCAGGTTGTATTGGAATAAAAGGAAATGGCCTGGTGGCGTACATAGGTTGGGTAGGCCCCCTGTATCCTAGCTGGGTGGTGCCTCTCTGGAATAGGGGTCCCTGTGGCCTCGTTGCTGTTTGGGGCTGCATTTGTGGTTGCCAGGAGGAAGATGGGTGTGGCCTGGTTCCCTGGTTGGGTGGAAGGCAAGTGGCTTCTGTCTGTTGTCTGGGCAACCCCTCTTCAGACCAGGGCTGTGTTGGTGCTAGCTGCCATTGGCATAGAATCCATCCCTGGCCTGAATAAAATCCCCACTCTGGAGGGATACTCTCTGTAGAGGGCAAAATTCCCTCTGGAAAATGAGGGGATTGCCTCAGAGGCTGCAACATGCCTTTGTCAGTTGATGCGTCTTTCTGGCTTCCTCCAACTGGCACCTATATAGTCTCCTCCCTCCAATCTGACAGAATAGCAGTATGCCTGGGGCTTGAGGAAGATTTATCTTCAATCATCTGGGTTATCTCTGGGTTATAACAACTTCTTGAGTTGAAACGCTTCAGTATAGCTCCCAAACCTCTTTCCTCTACTGTCCTTCTGAAAGCATCCATCATCTCCTCCAAACAAGGGCTTGCAGATTCAATTAATGTTCCAGATGGAGGGCCCCCATACTCTCCATCTTGCGTATCTCCAACTTCGGCTGATTGTTGATCTTTCTCCATCTCTGGGAAAAGAACTCTGGGGTATCAGCCAAGCCCCTTCAAAAAATAAAAGTGGTATTTGGGAAATAAATGTGAGGCATCCAGAAAGTATCCATGATATCAATCACTCCGAGACATTTTCTCTCCAATTGATTTATTTAGAAACAGAGCTGGCATGTCAAAAGCAATTTCCCAAAGTGAAATTATTTTCGCATGTTACACAGAATCCACCTTCTCTCCTCCCACTTCTACACTTCATCAATCATGAGAACCAATTAACTGCAACTGGAATTTCTTAATACAACATACAGAATAACCTTGAACTTTTCAACTCTTCCACCCCCCCTTCCATGAAATGTGACAGCTGAATTTTAAAGCTGACACAAAGCAATTCTTGGAAACTTTTCTTGGTTCAAGGGAAAATACACCATTTTTCAAACATGTGAACATACCCAGTGGTGGGATTCAAATTTTTTTACTACCGTTCTGTGGGCGTGGCTTGGTAGGCGTGGCAGGGGAAGGATACTGTAAAATCTTCAGTCAGAGGTGGTATTTGCTGGTTCTTCAAGCTACTCAAAATTTCCACCACCGGTTCTCCAGAACTGGTCAGTACCTGCTGAATACCACCTCTGAACATACCTGACTATTAACATCTTAGAAAAAAGGGTGATTGCACTTGTTTCATTTGAAACTACTCTAGGTTTGAATTTAAGATGAATTCTTATCCAAAATATATTCAGGAGACTTCCCAATAATGATGAAGTTTTTAGTCTTCATCATTTGAAAATCAAAGTAACTTCTTCACTTATTGCAGAAAACTCATATCCAATACTTAAAAAGCAAATATGAATAAATGGATCTGGGATTTAAACAGAGTCAATTCAACTTAGAACTGCTTGTGGTCTAAAATTCTTTTTAATGTATTTTGGCAATTCATCAAGAATAGAACATAGAAATAATATATGATTGGTACTCTACCTCCTAAAAACTGTATTATATTAATCAAAGTCTTGTCTAGATTATGATGAAGGGATTGTAATCAAGCTGGTATATATTATAATCTCTCATGGCAATGTCCATTTAACTTAGTTATTTTGGATCAAAAAAATTATAAAGATTATGCAACATTCTTTAATAATTAATTTCAGTACAGTTTCATTGTCCATTTTCCCGAAGACATATAAAAGAAGGCAACACAGGAAATTAATTTAATTTTTGTTGTCTGCTGCCAGATTTTCTACAGCAAAACAATAGGAAACTAAAAGTACATATTTCGTTTGGTCACTGGTATTTAAACATCTGAAAATAGCATTGCTAAAAAAAAATGAACACAATAGTAAAGAGCCTTGAAAAATCTTTAATTAAAAATTAATTTATTCACATTATATTCACTTTTGGATTACATCAACAAAAAATCCAACTAGATTACTTTCTTCTTGGATAGACATTCAGTATTAGCTATGGATGTTTATAATTTCATATCTTTTTGTAAAATTACAAAAATATTGCTATGCCCTTTAGAATTATGCAGAACGGTTTATTTGTATATTTATTGATTTTGTATGGTTTAATATGTTGACATTTGTTGTTTTTATGTTTTATTGAACATTGTATACTGTAGTTATTTAATTTTAATAATCACTCAGTCTTGTTTTTGGCATGCTTTTATCCCAATTTTCATTAAATGTTAGTTTAAAACTCACAATTTTAACAATAGTTTATTGTTAGCTGTAAAATAGGATACTAGAGGCATCAGAGGACCATTTTAAGTGCCCAAATTTAAGTGGTTCCATTGTGAGAACAATTTCTATGATAGTATTCTTCCTGAATAAAGCTTGCTAACCAATGTGCATAAGTGATCTCAGACTAAGTCAAAATATGGTGTTAATTCTGACATCATCTCTTCTGTGAGTTCACAATCCTGTTTTTAAAAACATGGCATACAGTTTATTTTATTTATTTATTTTATTTATTTTAGTTTGTCAAGCATGTATGAGAAAACAAGTATAAGTATGAACATAACATATAAACATATAAGTATAAACTGGTATAAGTATGTACATAATAAATGAGTATGAATAAATGGGAACAGTAGAATAGGGACGGTAGGCATGCTGGTGCGCTTATGCACACCCCCTTACAGACCTCTTTGGAATGGAGTGAGGTCCACAGTAGACAGTTTAAGGTTAAGTTTTGGGGGTTTGAGGATGTAACAACAGAGTCAGGTAGTGAGTTCCAGGCATTCTGTGGCTGAAGTCATATTTTCTGCACTTGAGTTTGGAGCGGTTTACTCTGAGTTTACATCTATTTTTTGCCTGTGTGTTATTGTGGTTGAAGCTGAAGTAGTTATTGACAGGTAGGACACTGAAGCCGACAACAGATAAGTATTGAATCTGACCAAATCCAACTTAATAAACAAATGGTGGCAAAGTAAATTGTGATTTAGTTTGTTGCATATTTCTAGTCCAAGTATGCTCTATTGAGTTATAAGGGGCCAATCTGACATGGGTATGCCATGCTAAATGTCCTTCTAACCAGATGACTATTCAAGTGACTCTATTAATTTTAATAAAGAAAACATTTTCCAGGAGTTCATGATAAAGTCATAAAATATTCCGAAAACAGTTTTACAAGCCACTGTAGTACTTTTGTCTCCATCCTCCTTTACTGAAGAAAAGCCATCATTCTTCTTTGCTTGCATATGCTGAGCCTGATTTTACCACTAAAGACTCTCTAGGGCAATGAAGAAGTCAGCAGAAAGGATACTTCAATTTCCTGAAAGGTCAAATTGTCACAGACGCTCCCCTCCACCCTTAATGGGTTACAAGAAAGGAGAGAAAAACAGTAGGGTTTTAACCTTTTCTTAAATTTACAGTTCGTGGGATAGAAGTTATGTTAATTTTCTTTCAAGCAATAAAATGTATCTTAATAAACAAGAAAAGAAAAGATCCTGGGAAATTGGAACTTTGCTTAATAAATGGATGCCTTATCACCATATGATCAGGCAAACTATTGACACATACATAGCAGCAATATTTGGAGAAAACAAGGCAGTCTGAGAATGGGAGAGAAGCACTGGGATTTGGCCTATTTTTATAACACTCTTGCCTTTTTATTGATACTTCCCATGTCTGCCTTCCATAGTACTGAAAGAATCCTTGCTGCCCATATTGTGTTGATATATTTAAGTGGAAAACTTAAATATTTCATTATTGAGGTAGGTCTTGATACATAGCTGAACTGTGGGCATTTTCACTGTGTTGCAATAAGACTAAATACTGACTTTAAAGATAGAATATGTTGGCTGAAAAGAATTATGACTTGTTACACCAAATTCCTCCTGCTAGAGGAAGCCACTTTCTGATCACTGATTCAAAGTTTAGCTAGCAGAATAAACAAAATCCCTAGTAGAAGAATTATAGAGGGGGAAGACAAAGAGCTGGGTGAAATGGAAACTATCTGCCAATAATATATATCCTAACCCTGGTTACAGGAAGAATGTCCACTTCTTCCATGTCTAGATCAAACTTTAAACTGCCAGAATGAAGCCACCTTCTTGGTTTTGTCATTGGCCAAAAATAAGTCATAATTGGTACATGTTTCTGGTACTAGCCAACATACCAGAAGGTGGACTGGGCTCTGTTTCTCTCCACATTAACATATGTATTGTTATCTCCCAAGAGCCTTCACTTGAGCCATATTGGTTTTACATTTAGGCATTCCAACTCTCAACACATCCAGGTTCCTCCAAGTATTATATGGGAGGCCAGATCCTTCAGCCATATTCTCCTTCACTGTTATCCCTTGCTCAATGGTCTCCTTCCTCCATTTTTTAAAATTCAATTTTGTTCTTGTGTACCCTCAGGAATATTTATTCTTGCCATAAAGCTGTTCCTCCTGTTCCCGCTTCACATTCCAATGCAAACAGAAACCAGAAAGACTTAAGTAATTTCAGAGGCAATGGCTTTGAAAACCTTTACTCATGGATTTCTCAATTAATTGGAATGCCTGGATTTCCCCAAGATGCTGAATCAACAACATTACCACATTTGTTCAACTTGCTATGTTGCTGTGGTTGACTACTTTGTGATTTAGTGTAGCATGGGAAAACATCCATGCATCTGATCAGAGTTCAGCCCCCTGGATTTATCACTCTATCTAAAGTTATCTCACCGGGCCATAGCCATTTGGACTATTTAGTTTTGGGCTGCTATTTTGTATCATAGGCCCCACATAGGGCATCTGCACTACAAACCCATATGTCACCTGACCTAAAAGGAAAAAAAAACACCCCTGGTCAAGGAATGGAAGTATATGTGAAAAGGCCAGTGATTTAGGAATGGTAAGCTGGCCATTTCAGAAGAACCTTATTTCAGGGATACAGCTGGAAAAAATAACTATTTGATCACAAGAGCTGTACTTTGTTTTTAACCAAACACCCCAAAATTTAATGTAGCTATCCCTCACTCCAAATCAGATGTCAGACTCATTCCGAGTAACATGCATTTTTAGGAAGAGCTTCAATTGTTAGTGCTTTTATTATATTTTGAACAAGGCAATATTTTTGAACATTACACCTCTAATTTCAGTATTACATATTTTTATAATTTTTTTTATTTTTGAATGTATATTTTTGATTACTTGATTAGTAGATTTGCCCTTTTTCAAGAAGCAAAATCTAAATTATTTTGGTAAAAGACATCCAAATCTACTTATCTGGCCACATTCAATATTCCTAGAAGATTCTGCCAGCCACACAAGGCCTCTCTATGGAAATAGCCCAATCTATAAGCTGAGCACTGCGGTATCCAAATCTTAAGGCTTAAGAGCTGATGTAATACAAAAGCCTCTTCAGCTAGTGATCATATATTAAGAGAATCATTTCTGCATGAAATGTCTTAATAGAACTCTGACGATAAATATACAGAAGTTCCTCATTTGTATACTAAGCAGAAAGATTGGCAGAGAAGTAATAAGAAAATTCATTGCTGGAAATATACAAGGAGCAAAATGTCCTATATCTAACCCTGAAGTTGTTACCTTGCCTGGTAATGAGATGTCTGCAAACAAACAACCAAGATCAGAGAGCACCAATGCCCTGTGTCTCTTTCACTTCCTGCTTCTCATAAGCTCACTTGCACATTGTTTTCTACCATTTCTGGTTACGTGCCAAATGCTCTTAAATAAAACAGCATTTTCTGTAAACCATTAAATGCCTATATCCCATTTTAAGATAGGAAAAAAAGCACTGTCAACATTTACCTCAACATACAGAAATCTTTGTGATGTTTTCTCTAGTTTAGTCCACTTTACATTCTTTTTAAGACCTCCTCAAAGCAACATCCTGCTTCCTCAGCACTTTTTTCTCAACTCTTTCCAACTTGTTTTTCTTCCTTTCTATCATGAAATATGAAGCTGTACTGTAAGTGCTTGGTGTCGTTAATTGTTTCTATTAATTGCCGCTCAATCCTATTTCCTATTGTTTTCTCAGGCTCGTTAACATAAAACACACTATTGCTGTGATGGTGGCAGCATTGATGGGGGTGATGATGACAGCAAAAAAGTTTGAACAACATCAGACCCAAAGAGGCTTCGAGGAGGATGAACGTTCGATATATTATAAGCAAATAAAGACATATGTTTGAAATAAAAGGAGGGTGGAGAGGAAAACTCAAGACACCGACAAACAATAACAAAGGGCAAGAGAGACTAATGACAAGGAGAAAGCCCCAAGAAATTCCTGTCCCAGTCAAGACCAACAACAGTTACTTTATTGCAGGGCAAACATCTTTAATTAAAGCTGCTAATGAGTTAACAATCTCCTTAAATAGAAGCAGTCCCAAATCGTTTCATCATGTGTACAATCAAAGTGGTCTGGAGTTTACTTGGTGTGTGTGTGTGTGTGTGTGTGTGTGTGTGTGTGTGTGTGTGTGTGTGAGAGAGAGAGAGAGAGAGAGAGAGAGAGAGAATAAAAGGCAAATTAAAGTTTTAACAATGCCCTTAACACTGAACAAGGCAAAGACTGACTTGCAGGCTAGCGAGAGAGTCTCCGCCACAGCTTTGCTTTAAGCCAACGGGCCCTCCTCTTGCTGATGCAGGAAATGGACTTTAAAGAAACCTTTTTGCAACTTTTGTGCTCCCCTTTCCCCAGGGGTGTCCTCCTTGTCATTTGTTTGATCTCCCCCCCACTCCCCGCCTCTAGCCCTTTGCCCTTCCGCTTTTCCTTTGAGCCGGAGTGCCTGACATCTATTTTCAGCCAGCTTTGAACATTTTGTTTTCGACAAAATATTTCCTTGATAGATGTCTAGGCTTTCCAGCCACCTCTCACTCCTGTCCTTGCAGATTTGCCTGTTTTGGCGGGGTCGTCCCCCCCCGTTTAACAGACAAAAACCCTTTAGGACCAAACCTTGCATAATTCTTGCTGAAATGGGCTGCTTTCTCCTGGGATCAGAAGCTCGTAAACTGGTCACCATAGAAACCATAAACATTCCTTAGTGATATGCAACCATCATGTGTAGGGCCATATTTTATGTCAGAAGCTAATTGATTAAGAGGAGATATTTTAGCATCTCCCTTGGGAGGACTTGGAAGCAGGTTGGTTAGTATTTCCTTTTCTCTTACTGTTGTTTCTTTCTCTGGCACAAATCCAGTCCCTACGTTATATCCCACCAACTTGGTTCAGTTCAGTAACACAATTCTGACAGTAGTGCAACGTTGGGCCTATGTACAGTGCAAGGTGGCTGTTCAAGATTTCAGAAAGATGTTTTTCTCCAATTGACCATAAATTACCAAATCCTGAAACTTGTGCTAAGCAGTTTTCTCCCACCCTGGGGATGAAGAAATACTAATTCTCATTTTGTTTTGGAAAAGAGACCTCTATTGCACCAATACAGGATCTTGTTATTAATTTATGCAACTTTAAAAGCTACTGAAAAAGTTCTTGTCTTCTCTTGAAATAAAAGATTATATAAATTGGTAATCCAGACTATAAGAGCCCTCTAGTTGGGACATTCAGGTATATCGATCCTTTTCTATCATAAGGACGAACTTTTTCAGATAGAATCTGACAGGCCTAGACACTATAGCCAAGAGGGGAAGCCTAGATACTATAGGCAATGTACCCTATACTATACAATATACCCTATGACTATCATTAAGTGTTGTACGTTATGATTCTTGATTCTTAATGAATGTACCTTTTCTTTATGTATACTGAGAGTATTTACACCAAGGCAAATTCCTTGTGTGTCCAATCACACTTGGCCAATAAACTATTCTATTCTATTCTATTCTATTCTATTCTATTCTATTCTATTCTATTCTATTCTATTCTATTCTATTCTATTCTATTCTATTCTATTCTATTCCAAGAGAGGACCCCAGAGATATAAATACCATTCTCAGAGGTAGTCCCTCTTAATCTGGAACATCTGAATCTCTCATGTTATGACAGCTTTTTCATCTTAATCTTTGTTTGGAAGCTGGTAAAAAATTGTGCTTTTCCATTGCATATTGAGGAGGATAATTGTGAACTACAATGGAAATTGGTTTAAGGAGTTAATGCTGGATTGATTTTAAGGGTGATTTAATATGTATTAACTCTAACTGGGTCTAGAAATATACAGTTCAATTCATCAGTAAAGAAACAAGAAGTTAAGACCAGCCATGAAGGTCTTGCAAAGATATTCAAATATTGCGATATATACTTACAAAGATCAGAATCATACAAGTCATGGTATTGCCTAAGGCATTCTATGGAACAAAAAAGCTGGACTTTGAAGAAGCAGGATAGGAAGAGTATTGATTTCTTTGAACATTGATGTTGGAGAGGACTCCTGAGAATATTGTGGACAGCTAAGAAAAACTTATGGATCTTGAACAAATCATCCACAAGTCAGAAAAGGGCCATAGTTCCCTACCAATGTTTTAGACCATTGTATTTCTTAGGATGCCTTGAGATTGTAAAATGACAATGCAATCAAGCATCACCCTGTTAGGGGAAATAGAGTAGACAAGAGAATAGCACTTAGACTTATATGCCACTTTATAGTGCTTTACAGCCCTCTCTAAGCAGTTTTACAGATTCACCATATTTCCCCCAACAATTTGGGTCCTCATTTTACCCACCTTGGAAGGATGGAAGGCTGAGTCAACCTTGAGCCTGGTGGGATTTGAACTGCCAGTCAGCTGCCATTCAGCAGAAGTGGCCTGCAGTACAGCACTCTAACCACTGCATCACCAAGGCTCATAGAAAACATACAGGTGATAGACTGTGGAGATTCTCCTGTTTACTCAAAGAGGTGACCTAAGCATATGATGAGTTATCCCTGTGGATAATGGTTAAGTTTCCTTCAGTTTAATAAATCCAAATTGCTGCTGAGGACCAAACTTCTGCTTATATCTTGGCTGAAGTTTCTATGGTGTTGCCATATTAAGACTATACTATATCTGTAAAAATGAGCGTTAATGATAATTTCCTGTGCGAAGGTGTGATAAATGAATGAAACTACCGCCCACTGATATTATCTGGGTCTTTTGGAAATTAACAAACATTTTCATTTCAACATTTTTTTTCTAGGTCAAATTTGTCTGATGATCTTGGCTCAGTACTGCATGGGTCTGTTTCCTGAAATAGAGGGCTGACACAGAGGTGGTGAGGTGGGGTTGGCAGTGGAAGGCTGATCTAGTCCAGCAGCACACATGAACTGTCAGAAATTACTTCAGATGGGAATGTGGGAGTGAAACCTCCTTCGTTCATTCACCTTCAAGACTCTGGCTGCCTGGACTGAGTGGATCTCTTGACATTTTTGATTCATCGCATTTGGCAACATGCGGAAATTAACTGAGGAACCTTAACTTTCCCAGAATTCTAAGTTCTAGTCTCAGCTTAGGAGTTTGCAGATGGGTTTTCTCTCACTCTCCCTTCAGACAGACACATTTGTAGCCTTGCTGGTGTTTTCTGATCTCCCAATCTTTTCAGCTCGAATGCCCTGTGCGCAGTTCCCCTCACTGAAATACTGAACCTTTTGCTCCCATCTTGGCCACCCCATTCATATCAATTTGCTTCTGCTGTGACATCATTTCCAATACCTTGTAACTTTTCCCTAAATTCATAAGTAGCAGATGCCAGGAAAGAAAGAAATTTTCTGTCTTTTGCTGTGGGTGAGAGGGACAGAGGGAGAGAGGGAGAGGGAGGGAGGGAGTGAGAGAGAGAGAGAGAGAGAGAGAAGGAGACAGATTTGTTAATGGTGAACAATGAGAAATGGCAGAGCCTGCACATAGCAGTTAAAGGCCCCCCCTCACTTTTTTTTTTCTTGATACAGCCGAGCCGTTTTCTAACAATGGGAAAGTGCTGGACTTCATCTGCTGCCCTGCCCCTGTGATTAGTTAAGAACAAAAAACAATTTCCTTGGAATCTGTGCCCATTTCCTCTTGGAAGAAACTGTAAGCAGGGGTTTCCTTACTGCCACCACTCCCACCCATATCCTTCTGAGCCCACCCTTCCAATCTTAAGCGGCACATTCAGGAACAGGCTAGGCTACTTGCTTGCTTTTGCTAGCTGGGAAGGCTCCCGGTATGTTTGTCTTTGCCATAAATGGAAAAGAAATTTCGCTCCCGATGGAAAAGGAAGACGGGCAAGATGGAAAAGACAACTAAGCATATTTAGATTGCTTTTGGTTTCCTTTTAGGTAGCCACAGTTGAGGAGAATCGAGCTGAGTTGTGGGGCAAGGATGAGACAGAGAGAAATATTGCCTTTCTCAAAACGAGGGTTTGACTCGGAAGTCTCTCATAGTCACAAAACATGTTGATGCAATAGATTGATGGGTCCTGTGGATAAGCAGAAATTGTTTGAGTGAATGTACAGTTTCAGCTTTTTGGAGGGTTTTTTGACTATTTCTGTCACCATGTGTTATCAGAAGGGCCTTCCTGATATGCAGAGGGAATCTGAGTGAACAAATATCCACAAAGTTTGGTGTTTGTTTCATTATAACAAAGTCTTTTAATACCAGTGTGGACAAGTATGGTAATCATCTCTTGGCCTAGCTTAAAAATTCAGCTAAAGAGATAACTGGGACTGTGTGTATAAGTACTTAATTAAATAGTCAGGACCAATTTAGGCCAGCCTTACCTTATATAAATTCAACAAATTCATTACAGTGGCTTCTTGTCACACAAACTCCAGAGGCACCCGATACCTTGTTCTGTTCATATTTTATGGAGACTGACTGATGATTGTCTTTCCTGTCAGCAGATAATATTGGATGGGAAAGAAATTTGAGGGATTCACCAATTGCTGGCCTGAAAGTTTTTTGACTTAAATCTGTAAGGAGAAAATTAATTTTTCTGACCTTACTGCTGAGGCACAATAAATCTCAGTTATGCAGGCATCACTACTTATGTTGAACTATTTTTCTATTGAATCCTGGATGGGAGAAATGCATACCATGTTAATATAGTGCATTTTTTCTCCTTACGACTCTCTAAAAAGTGATTGTTGTCTTGAAATGATAAGATTTGGGACAGTTGTGAATCTTCCCAAGAGTATCTAATCCTATCAAATTCACTGCAAGAGGGAGTCCTGGTTCCTTTTACTTATGAGGAAGACTGACATGAAATTGTGAAACCATTCAATGACAAACATAGGCAGAACAGCTTGGTTTTAATTTATCAGAGAGGTAGATTCCTTAAATTGTTCAGGCCAGTGGTTCATTTGATATTCTGAGATCATGTCTTGGATTCTCAAAGTAAATGGTTGCCAAGGGGATTGTGCCCATGATTAAGCAAACTTGTGAGTTTTCTCCTTACCATCTCTAACCTCTTGGAGTTTTATTGAATTAGAGTGATATATAAGCTCCAGTAAGTAAACACATGAATAAATAATTATCCAACATTTTATTATTTACCTCAAATTTAACTTTGATTTGTTTCTGAGCTATGGTAATGACATAACTCTGATAACGGCAAATGATCTGCAAGCTTTAGTTATGAAAGTCAAGGGCACGGTGAAAAAATGGGACTAAGATAAAGAAGACCAAGATAATTACAACAGGTATAGCAATTAGCCTTAGAACTGGCTGTGAAGAATTAAAGTGTTTGATAGCTTCTGTCTTTTGGGATCAACTATCAACAGTAAAGGAATCAGCAATCAAGAAATATGCCATAGACTAGCATTTGGTAAAACATAGCCTTGGAAAAGATATTCAGATGTCAGAATAAATCTGTAGCTACAAAGATCAGAATCCTGCAGGCAATGACTTTCTCTGTGACGCTTTATAAGAGTGAAAGTTGAGCATTGACACCTTTAACTTTGGTGGAAGAGGAGATTCACGAGGCATATATTTTTCATATAGACAATTATG